>NC_084803.1:43231334-43458834 GCF_963583255.1 Pyrus communis
TTTTTTTTATAATCAGTAGTACATTTATCTTAAGATGTTTTGAACACAATATTCATGATTTTTCTTATTTTGTATTATATTTTTCTTTCCTCTTCACGTAGGCACCATCAACTTTTATCCTTCCATTTTTTTATTTTTTCTCTCTCTTCACACTTAAACTTATATTAGATTTTATGCTAGCCAAACTACCAAATTACCATATTACCCCTGCATTACTTGATATATTATATCGAGCTACTTTCGGATTTTTTTGGTTGAGAGGCAATTTGATCCTATTATTTTTGTCGAACCCGTGACCCCAAATTGGGCCTCAGGCTTTATATATAGATAAAGAGAAATAAATAGGAAGCATTATTTGGGTTTAGTGGACTTCAAATCTCAAACCTTTTACTTATATTTATGAAGAGAAGTACCGCATGCTACAGTGCATACAAATACAATCAGTATTAGCAGATCAAAATGGTAAATACCGAAATAACCTAAAATGAACTAGTTTACAATTATCGTATTGTTCTTTTTTAAATTCATTATTATTGCTTTTCTAATTAATCATATTTTGTAAAAGAAGACAAAAATAAATGTACCCATGGTTAACTAGAATATTAGACAAAAAAAAAAAAAAAAAGAAGTCAAATTGACCAAGGTTAAATTCATTATTAGTGCTTCCTGAAATTGCATAAGTTATTTAAAAGCGCTTAAACATGTGCTTATATGTGTGGTCTTTTTGTAGTTTGGGAGGCAGGACTCAGAGAGATATGCATCATCAATCATTCATGCAAATGGGAATGCGAGTGCGAACCAAGAAGTTGATTACGATGGTATTCTACTTCCAATGTGGCCGTGGTTTGTGTTCCTAAGTGGGGCTATGGGATGCTTGGTTTGCAGCTCCCTTTCCCACCTCTTCGCTTGTCACTCTAAACGCTTCAATTTTTTCTTCTGGCGCCTAGACTATGCCGGCATCTCTCTTATGATCGTCTCTTCTTTCTTTGCTCCCATTTACTATGCCTTCTCCTGCAACCCTTACTCTCGATTTTTCTACCTTTCTTCCATATCTCTGCTCGGGATCCTTGTCATCGTTACCCTTCTTTCCTCTAGTCTCTCCGCACCCCGTTTCCGCTCTTTTAGGGCTACCCTTTTCCTCTCGATGGGCTTCTCCGGAGTCATTCCTGTGTTTCATGCCCTAGTTATCAATTGGGGCCATCAACATATAATCATTGCTTTGGCTTATGAACTTGCTATGGCCATTTTATATGCTTCAGGAGCAGCATTCTATGTGATTAGGATACCAGAACGGTGGAAGCCGGGCAAATTTGATGTTGTAGGGCACAGCCATCAGATCTTCCACATCTTTGTTGTGCTAGGCGCACTTGCACATAGCGCTGCTACTCTGGTTGTTATGGATTTTCGCCGAGGATCACCAACGTGTTCATATTAGGCGGCATTTACGCTGGCAACGTACTGGTGAGGGGTACAGCCGTTGTGGCACCACACGAGGGTTTGTATTAGTTTGTTTAGCTTTGCGTATTAGTAAGAGAATGGCTGCACGCAACGCATGTTTACTCGAAAATGTTGTACTTACTTTTAACATCCATAATTGATTGACTGATTGTACTTACATTATGGAATGAATGCGATCGAGTGGTGCATGCGAATTAATTAAATAGTACCTGAGTACAGCATGCAAAAGTGTTGGTGTTACATTTGAACTGCATCTCAGACACAGTCCTATGTGCGATTTTGAACTGCATCAGACAGAGTCCTATGTTCTGAATTGTGCAAAGACAGAGATACCTTTCATCATCACACAACTTCAAAAGAAACAAAATAAAAGAAACCGAGTCAGAGTCTCTTTTTACTTTGGTAAACGAAAAACCTCTCTTCAGTTCATCCGTGATTCAGTGTAGAGCCCCACCCCCACCCCGCCTTCCTCAGTCAGAAGGGGAGAAGCATGCATCTGCGCTTGCTCATTACTTGCTCAATCAAGAGAAACTGCATAATCAAAGACTGACCTTTCCAGCCACACTAGGAGATCCTTACGTTGGAGCACCTCTTGTTTGTAACAACCAAAGCCTTCACTCCCGACTCAGCACAGCAATTTCTTAAAAACATGATACAAATGTGGCACATCCACTCATTCCCCAAACTTTGGTACATCAGTAACCAAGCCAAATCTTCCAGCACAACTAGATTTCTTGGAGAAACTTACCCGAAAAGCAGCATTCACAGTTACTCCACGACTGCACAAAGAACTCGCTCAACATCTGTGCTTTCTTATAAAACACGTTATTGTACTAGTACTACTAAAACATAAAACTAGCCAAGAAAATTAGAAGACAGCAAGGACAACAAAGCATGTAAGCTGCACTGCAAACAGCACGTAATCATGCATAAATAAACACGTCCACTAAATGCATCAAACATCAAACCAGGAGACTGCACGGACATATTTATAGCTTACTATTCATATTAGAAACAAATTCCTGAGAAAATTTGACAGAACAATAGCAAGGAGTAGCAAAACTTAGAAGAATCCCATTTGCAATCATTCAAATTCATCAACTAAGATAGACAACTGACTCTGTTTTACTCCAAATTGTAATGATAGTTGTAAACCCTCATCTGCTTTCTTTGATTGGTGTTTCTTCTCCACATTCGGAACCTACATTTAAACTCTAGCCCTCTTGCTACTGCAACTTGGGCACTTGTACTGCTTGATATGCTCAGCCTTTGCGGGTGTAATCTTTACACATTTTCCATGGAACCATCTTTCGCACACATCACAGCAAATCCAGAACTCATCAGCCCCATAATTGTCTCCACATGCCCCGCAAGTCGCACCTTGTTCATCATCTTCTTCTTCTTCCCCGCTTTCATCCTCCTCTTTGGGCAGCGGAGACATTTTCACTCCTTTGCTCTGCAGGGGCTCAGACTGCCGAGACTGCTTAAAGGCAGCACCAACAAAGAAAGAGCTAGGATTAATTATAACGTGAAAACAAAGGCTAAAGAAGGAAGATGTATAAACAGAAAATCAAAATCATATCATGCAAACTAGTCCACTGCTTACCACCTTTCCACTGGATCTGTTCTTGCTACTGTTGTTGGGAGGAGTAGACTGGTCTTTTGGTTGCTTAGCATTTCCTGTCACAACTTCAAATATGGTGGGGAGATCATTTATCATCTGAAAAAGCCTCTTCCTGCAAGTTTCAAAGCCAAATGAAATTAGAACCACCTTCATATGATATTATCCACTAAAGCTTCAGACAAACTTAGCTCCTATCACTTGGCTTTTGCAGAAAGGGTATATTTCCTTATCCTACAGCATGAACGGCTCTACTCTGACATTCTCAACCCCATCAATAACAAAGAAATCCACTCGTCCAACACCTTAGGGATTAGATACAACTGGTACTGAATTGAAACTATTAATCATAAAATTATTAAGTTGACATTATAATTTTGCAAGTCAACTTTAATCTCAATAATTTATTCATCTGCAATCAGTTCCCACACCACCGACCCAAGAAAAAGAAGTTTGCACAACATTTCTTTATGGCATTCTCAATCTCCAGGATATCTTCAGAATACCCATAATCACCAAGCAAACATGATTGTAGACAATAGCCAAACATCACAGATGTATGATAAGGTAAATAACAATGCAGACATCAAACTATGTGTCTTCACTCATTCAAGGCTAGGCCTGTAAGGTATCCAGAAGAATATTCAACGACAGTCAGCCAAAAAATGAGGAAAATTGATTGGAAGTATACGGAGTAAGATTATCTGAAATCAGTATTGATATAGTTACACAAATTAACTAAACCCCCAAGTTCCCTGCACGCACGCACACACACACACACACACACACACACACACACACACACACACACACACACACATGCTCATATATCTCGAGATATCGTAAAACAATTGTAATTTAAGGATTTTCAGGTAGCCAAGCAATGAAATTTCTCAGACAGTGGTCTCTGAGAAGGTCAAGCCAAATTGAATCCCAGCCACCAATTTCCTATAGGGTAATGCTAGGGAGACCAAGTATTTAGACCAAATTTCATAGACCATTGTGGTTGTTGACGATTGGATTATTACTTAAGTGTTGATTAACGTGCTTATTTCCTATTGGTGACACATTACATTGCTTGTAAATTTGGCCTAAAATGTTGATCTACATAGCATTACTCTTTCCTATATCATAAGAAATTAAATCTCTTCTCAACAGAAGAAAAAACCATAAATGTCATCAGGTACAGATAAAAATACCATAACTATCTCTTCTCAATTCGTCTATCATTCTCGCATGTCAGCACTCGTCTAATGCAGGTAGATCATGGCCTAAAGGTGAGCTACTTAGATATGAAGACAGGAAAGCCTTGAAAATTACTAAAAGAAAAAAGATAGAAGCCTTCATAAATGAAAGGACAGTGAGGCTTATTCTAAGCAGTTTGGTTGCAGAACTGCAGAAGGGTTGTTTGAAAATTCCAATTATCGATTGTTAAAACCCTTTTAGCATCCTGAATCAAAAGGGGCAAAAGAGGCAGCTGATTGCTCCACGAACATAATTTTTCACCTACTACAACCAGGAATACTTAATTAGGCCAAGGAATACGGTGCAACCTTTCTAGACCATGCAATAAAGAAATTCCCTGGCTTCCAATGCAGCCTAAAAGAGGCCTTGCAGTGGTGCAAGTGAAAAAAGCACCACCTAAAGTGTATGCAGATATCTTATATTAAACGATGTTCCTGTGCAACAAAGAGCAGAATATTAGAAAGCAGAAAGGGACCTCCAATTTCATCTGCTTGAACACAGTCCATGCAAGAAATCTATCAGTATTGCTACATACCTAGCATTAGTTGATTCTTCAACATAATCAAATGCTAGTATTTAACGGATAGGCTATATAAACCATGAGGATAGCAAACAAATGATAAGCATCTTCCTTGGAATAGCCTAGAAAGAAAAAGAACGAGGTAGAAAACTAGGTTTTTATAAGTATATGCATTAAATTTATGAATTAGCTTTAAAGAGAACTTCTTGAACTTCTTTACTTTAACCAGCCAGATAATGTCATACATGGATAAAGTAACTTATTCAAACATGCATACAGAATATGTAAACAGCTTAGCACATCATATGCAAGGTAACTATCAATAATAAGATACCACAACCTGCAGGACCTGATACCAAAAAGACATATAGTATTCAGTTGATAGATATGTCAACAGAAAGTGCTGACTCAATGTTTCATATGGCAGGTAAATCTTTTCTCTACTGCTTTTCAAAACTGCCATTAGAGGTTGTAATATGGAGATTTAAAAATAATAAAATAATAAATTGGGGCTCTAGCAACTTTTGTTAAAGTAGAATATATTCTGTAAGAACTAAGAAATAAAATTCAATACACCAAACAACAGCGTGATCTCTGTACTACAGACTTTGGATAAATTTTTAAACAAAGTTTCAATATGTTTGCAGAAGAAGAACTAAGGATGAATAATTATATTCAATACTAGGTGCTACATAGAAATATTACATATGATAACAAAAAGAAGATAACTCATCAATACAGCCTGTGCATTTCCCAATTGATAATAGGATATGTTTAAGAGGTGAGTTGTTTTAAATAAAATTTTACAATATAGATTATACAAATACAGAGGAAAACCAAGTTCGTACCTTTCATTCTTACCAAAACCAAAGCGTGCACCAAAATAGAATGCAACAGCAAGCAACCATGAATCACTGTGAACTGCAACCAGTGACAACCAGTCCTTCTCCTGCATCCCATCCCTAGCAAAGTTTATACCTAATGCTGGCTCGGGAAGTTCAGGAGGAACCTCCTCAACAGGCAGGTTAACTTCCCATGTCTCATTTGGTAGTCCATATAGACACAAGTTCTCCTTCTCTGCAAGCACAACATATGTTAAAAGAAACAAACAAAACGAAAGACAATCTATTTTAACCGCGTTGTAACTTGTAAGTGACTCCACATCCATCAAATACTATTTTGGTTATGTGTTCAACTATAAATTAAAAGAGAAATATAGAATGAATTTTCATTCAAACTTGAAGAAAAGAGGCAAACTTGATAATTATCAAAACTTTTTTATTAATTTAATCAATACTTAATATCTCCAAAGTCCAAATACATGAGGTAAGGAAAGGGCATAAATTGGTCCAAAAGAAAAGGAAAATTCTTGTTTCTGCTCAGCATCCAATAAGAAAGCATGACGCAGAAAGATCCACTGAAAAATTACTAATGTAACCAAATGAAAAAAAGAGAAAAACACAACAAAAATAACAGTGAACCCCAACCTCAAAGGTGGAAAATTCTCCTCCAATGATCTAATAATTGATTTACGGGCCATGAACTTAGTTCCCTGATTGGAGATCAACTTGAAAAGTAGGTACTCCATCTATACAGAAACCCACCCAAAAAGCAAGATAAATCTCAAATACATACTTTTGGACTTAAGTTTATAGAACATTTGCAATACCATAGCAAGAAGTCAAACAACCTAAAGCAACCAGGAAATTTATAGCATTTTCCTTTGGCACCATCGCTCCACAACAGTAGGCCAGTGTAATGGGTCTCGGAGGTCATAAAATTCAATGCACCGTCGAACAGGTTAATTTTGGTAAGTAAACTTCTTATTATAAAGAATGGTGCCTTAGCCTCTATATACCAAAATGGGGTATTTTAGTAACCGAAAGCGGGCATATGATGTTTGGTGTTTAAAGTGCTGCACAAGAGGAGTTACTTCATATATATTTTACTTTGGTATACAGCACAAAACACAGCTGAAATGATTGGGTATTTTTATCCATGCTCATGGTGCAGCAAATTCACGTTATAAATCAAGTTCAACAGTTAGAAATTACAACAAACAAACATATGAATGGAAAAGAACCACAAAGATGGTCCCTTTACTCAAAAGAAAGAGAACATAAACGTAAAAAAAAGAAAAAGAAAAGAGAACTCACCAGGATCGCACAGTTGATAAAATTTCTGAACGTCTACAAAAATGAACCAAAAAATTTAGTAAAACCATGAAAGGAAATTCACATACGAAAGTAGAGAGAGATGCAAAAGAATTAAGAGGTTAAAAATAACAAAAAATGAGAAGCGGGCAAACCATTGGTGAGGGCCTTAATCAAGCCGGCGCGTCTGCCTCTGAAGTCGCTGAAGACTTCCTCCACTGTTCGAGGTATTGGGTGCGGTATGCCCTCCATTATGCTATCTCTGCCTCAATTTCAATTTCTTCAATCTCAATCTCAATCTCAACTGCTACCTATTGGAGAGAAATGGGTCGCCCGGGAAAATCAGAGGGACATGGTGGTGGAATTGAATTGGATTTTTTTTCTTCTGATTAGGAAATTAGGGTTTGCTGGTCTGGTGAATTGGGAATTCTAATTATTTGTTGCTGTTGATAAATAAATTTTAATTTTGTTTCAGACGCCAAAAAGGTGTTGCAAGCAAGCGGAGACAGAATCGAAGAGAAATATAAATATATGAGTCGGACTCGGATTAGGATGGGAGGATTTAAGGAAGGGTTGATATTTCATATTTGGGTGGGTTTTACTTGCAAAATTTGCAATGCTAGTGGTAAGGGCCCGTTTGGTTATGTTTCCGAAAACACTTTCTTGTTCCCGAAAACAGCTTTTCATTTTTATCAAACAAATGGTCCATAACGTTTTAGAAACTCATCAACTTTTGTCTCTCAATTGATTCCACACGGAGATTGCCGCAACGAGAACAACTAATCATGTTTATCTACATTGGTGTGAGTTCAATTTTCACTTTTTTTTCTTCTTCCTTATAACTAACTATTTAACATATTATCGCTATTGCTTGCTAAAAAAAAAAGGTTTCAAATTGATTAAAAAAATATAGCCCTTCGAGTATGCTCTTGACACCATCTTGTTAAAAACAGCTTTTCAGCCACAAATTTAAAATTCTTGTTTGATAAGCCTATTTCAAAAGTCCAAACTTATGAGATACTAAAAAACAACCTATTTCTTTGAGAAGACAAAAAATGTGTTTTTACAGTTAATTTTTTTCTTTCAGTTGTGGAATTGTCCTCCAACCCAAACAAAATCCCAGAGTACAAAATCTAGTTATACATTCGATCTACCTCTTGTTGTAATTAAACTTCCGTACCTCCATATATAGATTTAAGAACCATCACCAGTAACATGCAAAAGAAAGTAGAGATCGTAAGGAACCTGTGCACGGGCATGGTACCGGTCAAGGTTTCTCTAACGATCAAGTCAATAGGAGTGTCTTTAAAACTTAGATAGTAGGCTCAAGAACGATAGTATGATGTGGGATCATAATTTTCTGAGACTAGAGTAAAGGCTAAACGGATCAACGATGCCACCACATCTAGTTGGTTTCCAAAATGGTAGGCCAACCAGCAAGCCTCGTCGAGATCGACCATACTTGCTCTGCAAGATACAAAAACCTGATCTAACTAAGGATCATATTGGTTTCTTGTATTTTTGGAGATTCATACAATCTAGAGATTGGTGTGCGCCGCACGCTTGCAAGTAATTACAATCCTCAAATGAAGCAATTTGTTTTTGCTGAATATCTTTAGGATTCTTTCGATTTAATACAAATTCTATATCTTGAAGGACTCTCTTCCGACTATTATAAATACACTCATCTAGGACTCATCTATGGTAACGCACATATCACACACTTCAGTCTCTTCCCTACTGCTTAAGTTATAAGATTTTATCCTAACTTGACATTCGGAGATCCTTTGGCGGTACCACACCCAGCACCTTTAGTTAACTATGGTTGTTTGTTCTTGTCTGTAGGTGGCCGTTCTCGCATTCTTTATGATCAGCAGTGGTGCAAAATTTTAGTTCCAACATATGTGATACATTTGATATGAACCCTATGGGGTTTATATATACTAGTTAAAGAATACTCCTTATAACTTTTAAGAACAGTAATCTTTAGTCAACCAGGTGAATCTTAGAGGAAATCTTTTCCTCTTAGGATGATGATTGCTTGAGACGCACGTCAATCTCGTTACAATAAGAATTTTTAAATACTCGAGGGATTTCCCTAATCAAGTTTTGATTAGGTTTTCCTTTCATGGAGGATAAGTAGATATTTCTCGATGAAAGGAATCTCGCCTACCAATTTGGAGCGTACCAGAGAAATTTGGTCCGACAATTTGGTCCGGTGAACTTGATCCAGTTTGAATCACCCACACCGGAGTTTACTAGCCACTCCGGGCACTCCAGATGCTGCATCCGAGACTCCAAAAAAACAGTCTCACACCTCTGTCTCTCTCTCGCTCTTTTCGTTGTTGTGCCCTTACAAGTCAATGCAAAAAGATCATTAAATCTGGTGATGTGGTGTAGATCTCGTAGATTAATGGTGGATTCAGAGTTAGGGGAGAAATGAGGTCGTGCGTGAGTGCCAATGGATCTTGTAAGTGAATTAGCGCTAAGGAAAAAAGGGAGGTCGTGGCAAAGGGGAAGAGTTCAAGAGAAATGGGTTAATATGGGAGGTTGAGGGAAGAGGAAAGGTACGATGGGAGTTCTTTGTGGGTGTAGGTATTTTTTTATTTTTTATTTTTGGAAACTCGTAAGATTTAAAAATAATTTTCATTTTTATACCAGATAGTTTTTATTTAAAATTTTCTAATAAAAACATATCTTTTTACTAAAAATAATATTTTTTAAGTTCGAGTTTCTAAGTAGCAAATCAAACAGGTCGTAATATTCTTGAATTAGGGAGTGAACTAAGATTTAGAACATGTTTAGTATCAATTAATACTTTGTTCAAACAAAATTATACATCATCCAGATGAGGTTATCCGATTTTACATACAATATGGAACACATAAATATAAATACACAACACAAGTAATCAAGTCTTATTTAAAAAAAAAAAAAAAAATCAGCCATCATACTTTATGTTGAGCAAAAATTGCAAAATCTTTCGTGAATGAGCCTTCACCAAACATATTTCCACTCTTGTTATAAAATTAATTAATCGTATGACTGTAAGATTTCTTACTGGGCCTTCAAATAAGTTTTGAATTTCCACTCCAATTGAGCTTATAAATTGTTGCGCACGACAACTTCAATTACACATCCCAAAAATGCTCAATAACACTTAACCGGCGGCCATACATAGCAAGGCTAGAGTTTTCGCTCAAGTGTAAGCTCTTTACAAAGGACTTTAAGTCTCTTGCCTTGTTTAGGGCTTTAGTGTTTCATTCTTGTAGAGAGAACATCTCTCCTCTTCCTTTAAGACACTAATGTTGAGAAGAAGCTGCTAGCATCATTGTCTCCTCAAGATTCATCATCTTCTTTGGAAATCAACTTGGCGTACGTGTGGAGATTTAGATCTCATCTCCCTGGGTGACTTTTCGAGAATCATTTCATGGTTCAAAGAAAGTATAGAGAAGCTTTGATTGGTGACATTTTATCCAAGGTGTAGGCTTTGGTTTTAGAACCAAAGTGTGGATTTTGATTAAATGATTTTACTCCCTTATCTCTTTAGAAACTAGATTCGTTATGCCTTGAAGATAATGAGAAAATCATTTTGTTTTATAAATATATGATGATCTAGCTTTTGTTGCCTAACCTTTGTTTAAAGCATGAGTTATTCAAATAACACCTTAATTATTTCAAAAGATTTCCTTCACATGTTATCCAAACTCACCAAAGACGATCAAGCATTCATACAAGGCTTTACTGAATGCAATGCCAATATTGTAGAAAGACAGACCCAAAGAGGGCAGATCACGTTAAATCGGGATAAGAAAAACGCCTCTATGAGGAGGGGAAACAACCGCTTAAACATTGTGGAAGACCAAAGAAGGTCCAGATGCCTCATATCCACCAGCATGGCCAAAGCACGAACAATAAACAAAACCACCAAGATTATTAGCATCTCCTCTTCGCCTTGTTCTATGATAGAGCTTCTATACCAAGCCCAAGATCTACCAATATCAACTAAGAGCACCAAAGAGAAGACCCTAAAACAACTATGGAACGAAAAGCAAAACCTTGCAAATGCAAGGAAAATATAAAACTAGCCCCAAAGACTAGGGGAAAAAGCTCTCCACAAGATTTCAACTTAAATTCAGTCTCTAAATAAATTGAGTGCAATCTAATTATCTGTAATGACTAAAAGAAAAATGTATTTTGATGATGTAGTTCTTATGGCGCAAAAATACTAATAAAGCTGGAAAATACTACTAAGGGCGGAAAATGGTTAGTAATAATGTCTAATAACGTGTAAATAGTGTCTTTTGAATTACATAGACGTGTGACATTCAATGTGTGCCGTTGAAAGTTAAGGATGACATCTAGCCCGTTGAAACATGAGTACTTATTTTTCTTTGTTATGAGGGTACAGTTTATGGCTTCTCTTGACTATGTGTAATTTCTTCTTGTTTTATTTAATAAAATCTCATCTCGTACCGTTGGAATTTCTCATTAAAAATGATTTCTCTTTAGTAAAATATATCATCTCACCTTGTACCCCTTTTAATAACACGCGCTATCATGCCTTCTCCGCTTCATTAAATGGAGAGATTTTTCATTGTGACCGGTATACAGGATGGTACACCACGTGTCATTATACAAATGGTGGGATATGTGTGCTAAAAAGTTAATTACTTAAAAAACAAAATTTCTCATCATTTATATTAAAACATGTGGTGTACTACTTGTATTCCAGTCACAAAAAAATTTCTCCATTAAATGAATGCGTTCAATGACGCATATTGGGTGTGATAGAAGGACTTTCATGTTGTCGTGACATTTTGGCCAAGAAATGTACAAAGAACTAGAGAGGCCAACAACTAATTAGGTCACGTGAAGACCTAGAAGCATTGTTTTGTATTTATGCTGGGGCCTGGGCATTGTGCAAGGGTAGTGCTACACACGTTTTTACTTTTCACACATCCTTTTTAATATTTTATTTTCGGATCTAATGTATTGAAGAAAATCAATGGCAAAAAATTAACAAAAATGTGTGAGAAGTAAAATAGAAATGTGAATAACACTTTCTAATACCACAAAGCTAGCTAGTGTGGCAAAACCATCATACACATGGACCTCTTTGGACTAGTTTCTCTAACAACAAGAGAATAAATTGTATGACACCGGTACATCGTTACAATAACTTTTTAATTCCAATCATGTAATAATATGTGGAGAAACCTTAAAACATATTATTGCATTATTATCATGAAAAGTCATTATAAAAGTGTAACCATGTCATATTAATATTTTTCCTCAAACAATCCACGAAAGCCGAGCTCAGCATGACGCGTACTTGCCCGCAAAGTTGCACACATGCGATGCACGCCTCATTGACTTGTCAGAGACTTAGAAGTAATAATTAATATTCCAACCTACTAATTCACAAATATACCCTAAAATATGAAGCTCTAGTAATCCCATTGAGAATGCTGGCTATTGAATACTGGTGCCTACCCCCCTCTCCCATGCTTCGAATGTAGTGTGCGTGTACCGTGAGAGAAGGTCTGCACCCAGCTTCCTGTATATATCACATGAAGAACAATACATCGATGCACCCCTAAAGTCTTAAGAAATTATTATAATATGACGAATATTGGCGGCTTGGAGTTGCACTAGAATGCAGGCCCTCATCCATGCCACTCCGATCCATCAAATAATGTTTGATTTACATCTTCCCCTTACAATTTATACACACACGCACGCGCATACATGTATTGTCACAGCACCAAAATAAAATCAAACTTGTTATGTACAGTCACGGCTGGTGGTGTAGGAGATTTTTATAGCATCGTGGCAGAGGCCGAGGCCAAACGTGCTGGGTTGACGGCCTGTGTGGAGTGGGGAGGTAGAGACACATGCAAAGGCGGTGATAGATATCTAGGGTTTAGGATAGTCCCACATTCATATTCTGGCTTCCTGTTTGAGGTCCGTTGCATTTAGGTTTTCTCCTCTGAAGTGTAATAAAGCCGCCTCTAATTGAGGTGGCTGCTTATATTGTTAAGTGGTGTGTTTCACCGGGATGATTGGGAGCCAATTTGGCTCTTTAACATCCTAGAGGCTATGTTAATATTTCGATTTGTATTCGATAATTAATAAATCAGATTATCTTTTGAAAAAAAAAAAAAAAATCTCTGTAATATAAGAGTATTATACTGGAATATAAACATTATCAACCTTGATTAACTCTTCTAAAACTAACCAATGCAATTTAAGATCATCCTCGCCCCTCCATTCTCTGTTTAGCACTCAGTACAAAGTATTTGGGTTAATATTTGAATTTTGGACTGCAAGTGTGTAGGAGCCCAAAAACACCGATTAAAGGAAGGCTTGCCTGAAGCCCAGCATCAAGCCCAGTGACAAATTGGAGCCTCTCCATTAATGCATAGGGCATGTGCCTATGATTTAAGCGTCAAGTGATGGGGACTAACTCATAATCAACCCAAAATCACTTTTCGGTGGTAATATAAGTAAAAAGCTAATGACTCACTACCCTTCAATTGCTTTTGGGTAGGAATAAAGCTACAAAAGTTGGGCTAATCTGCCTATAAAAGGAGGAAGAGGCCCCAGAGACAAGAACACTCAACCAATCAAACAAACAAACATACAAACTCTGTTCTCAACCAGATTTGTATCTAAAAGCTGTAATCAACCCAAATCTCAATCCTTTTCAGGATCATCCCCCACAAAAGCCATCTTTTGTTTAGTTTAGAAGCTCTGCTATCACCCCTAGTGGCGTAGTATCGATTCCCATGTGTAAACTTGTTTACCATCCATCCCTTCTTAGCATATAAACCCTGTAAACTCAAAAGAGAAGTGATTGCAAGAAGTTCAACCTTGCTCGACAAGGTGAAATCTTGCTCAAAGCTCTTTGTTTGTTTTATAAGTTAATAGATCTACTGTTTAATGTATTCTCTAGCATGTATTCAAGTTATATCCATCTGTTTTCCTACTTTAAGAGTCTAATTTGTGCTTGGATCTAGTCACCTAAATGAATATGCCTTCATTTAAAACCAATCAAGAACCCAGTAGATGACTTAAGGGGATCTGGACTCCCCTTACTCGAACATACAAGACTATGAACTTAAAGTCCTTTGTTAAAAGGCAAGAAAAAGAACTTAATGTGGACCTAACCCATCCACGACAATCCTTTGATAACAAGAAGTCTGAGTAACTTGGGGCGCAAGCAATCAACTAAAACACACTTGTTCTACATCTGCTATACTAAGATAGCAGTGGCACGCTTAGCACTCAGTTAGTTTTGATTGCGAGCCTCAAGGCCTACACCTAAGGCCCTACAAAGGCACCTTTCAAAACTAACTCTATCCTCTTCTTGCAGTACATTAGCAAGCAAGAGCCTGACTACACATCCAAAGTGCCAATCCCTTGGGGAGCTGTGCTGAGAGCCGAGGAGCCATCTCCGGAGAAATCTTCACCCGAACACAAAGTATACGCGTACCTCACATGTTCATATAGTATGTATAATAACGCTTACAAATACACACACACACACACACACACACACACACCAATAATTTCTTTTTTCTTGTCGTCATTGGAAATAAATATTTACACCTGAATCGTACACAATGAAACTTTTGATAAAGCAAAGAAGTGATGTTGAGGAATTTAGAGAATAACACATGACCGGGAACCCTAATCAGCACTTGATCTCCAGTTAAGTTGTAGGATCTCTGAACTACTTGAAATCATAAAGAGAATAAGAGACGACGTTCACAAAAGGAAAAGAAGATTCAGTGATTCACCCATACGATTTACTTTGAAACCCTAATTAGTAATTCATTAAGCACCTTCACCAATGCATGCAGTCGTAGTGCTCATATATTCATCCAAAACAGTTCTAAGGCTAGCGCTATCACATGTTATAAATAGAGTGGCCATAAAGAGAAGGCAGTTGGGAATAATTCAATTAGACTTACTTTAACCAAAAACCCGGAAGAGAAACTATGAAACAAGATACATATTAGTCATAACATTAAAAGAAAAAAAAAAATAATTATGAGCTTAATGAGCTAGAACATTAAGCAATTAGATTTCTAGACTTAGAACTTATTAAGGGTAAGCTAGCTAGCTAGCTAGATAAATCATTCATGAGAGTAGATAGCTAATAGCATAACTAATTAAGAAGTTTATCGATAGAACTATTATCGATCTATATGTAAGAATAACATTGGTCATCAGCACTTTAACAATATATATATATATATAATTGATTGATTACTTGAACGGATTGTTGTAGTCCGGCCGGTTTGGCTCTGATATTGGATTCCAGTCCCATAGGCGGTCAGAGAAAGCAGTTGGAAGTGCGTTGGGGGGGAGCTGCTGCTGCGGCTGTGGCTGTATAGTTGATAGTGCTGCCGCTGCTGCAGGTAAATTTGTGGAGAAAAAGTTGCTGGGTTGGGGAGGAGGATGATGGTGATGATCATAGTATTGTACTAGATGATGGTGTACATATTGTTGCTGTTGGTAATGATTGGGAGCAGCCTGCTGCTGTACGTGTACAGGTTGGTAATTCAAAAGTCTATGAAGATCATCAATTGCATTCATATTGGAAGATGAAACAGAAGAAGAACCACCGGTGAAGAGCGCTGCACATGAATTGCCAATACTTGAGATCCCCGAATAGCAATTAGCAGCAACTTGCCTTGAGTTTGTTAAGTGGTGCAAGAAAGCAGGCATCCCTTCTTCCCGATCCACAGGATGAGTTGGAGTACCCAGTTGTCCAAGTGCGGCAGCGGTACTAGTACTACTCTCAATGTTGTGGGGCTGGTGGTGGCCGTGATGGTACACCTTATACTTGGAAAGTCCCAAAACTGTTGTCACATCAGAATTTCCGCTACTACCTTCAGTTTCGATGCTAATCTTTTGATCCATCTGATGTTCATGATCATGATGAATTTGCTGCGATTGGCCTTCATTGAAAGCTTGGATTTTTTCCATCACAGTATCAATTGTGTTGGTATTATTGGTGTGCTGCTTTTTATTGTCTGACATGGTCGTCGATTGATCTACTAGTACTGATGATCCAGACGTGGATGCCCTGGATGCTGGGAGACAACGAGGGAGTGATGGGTGGTCTTCAACTCCCGCTCTCTTGTATACTCGGCATAGCGATATTTCTCCCTGAAAATTAAATTAATGTAAATTAGACATCGATTCACCCAAAGCAGAATCAAAGGATCAATCCATATGTTGAATAAGTAGGAAGCAATATTGATTTATTTGGAGAAAATACATGATCCGTTTCAAACTAGCTAGTGCATGTCAAACTATCTAGTCCGTGTTCTTAGAAGTTTTCTTATCTTCTGTCTTTTCTACTAACTTGTACGTCTTATGCCAAATTGTCTATGATATATAAAAAAGAATTAAGATAAACTCAAGATCTATAATCTGGATAGTGAGACTAGCTAATTATATTAAGCTATGTATATATAGTGAACTGATCAAAGTTTAGGTAGTAGTGAAGACATATGTCTCATGTAGTTTCTCTCATATATGTTGAAGATTGTGAGTTGAGGTATGACAAGCAGCAGTCCTACTCGCTCACCATCAGTACTCGAAAAGTCCCAAAGGCTCTGGGTAAATAGAGAAAGAAGAAATCCCGAAGAGCCAAATCATTTCCAAATGAGTTTGAAAATTTAGTTTTAATCTATATATGTATATATGTACCTTTTGATATCGTTCAGTTTCATGATGAGGCAAGCGATATTCGTTCATGATCCAACTACTACGAAGACCCTTGGGAGCTTTCCCAGAGTAAAAGACTAGGGTTTTCTTGAGGCCGATTGAGCGGAAGTTTTCGCTTCGGATCATGCGGTCGGCTCCAGTTGCCTTCCAATACCCAGAAGTAGTTACCCGGTTTGGCCTATCGCCGTTGCGGTACTTGCGGTCTCTTGGTACATAAAAGAACCATTCCTTCTCCCCGATTGCTGCCATAGCTGCACAAAATCATTCATACAAGTTGAGATAAAATAAAATTATCTTAAAGAAGGTGAGTTGAATTTCACATATATGTACTGCTTTGTATATGGCGAATCCAAATGATTATTTGGATCGATCTGTGTGTGCGGTGTGTGTGAATATATACCTGGAAGTTCCCAAGGGTCATAGCGATAAAGATCGAGAAAAGTAATGAGTTCGACATTGAAGCGCTTGCCCTCAACCTTACGGCGTAGGTAGAACTCTACAAGTTCCTCCTCAGTAGGGTGGAAGCGAAAGCCCGGCATCACCATGTCGTGCTCATGCTCATCAACATGCTCATCATGCTCATGATCATGATCATCGGCCTTGTTGGAGTCGTCGTGGCTCATTGTTGATGATGATGAGGTGTTTGTTCTTGTTGCTGCAATTGCCATAAACTGATTAGAAACTAACTAATTAATTAAAGCTAGCTAGTTCGTCAAGCACTAGTCTGTACTCGTTATTCCTCCTATACCTAGCTTGGGCATCCCGCTGCCCTCTTTATACCAAAAACTCACTCAACAACAGTTATTTTGAAAGGTTATTAACTGGTATATGCAACTGCGCGCAAGTGGTAGGCGAGGAAAGAGAAAGGTTAATATGTCATTCCATGCCCTTAATTAAAAGTTTTTTTTCTTTTCTTGATTAATACTATTCATACCATATTTTTATACTACGTTACCACCTTAGGTGGCATCTGATATGGACATTCACATCCATTTGAAACATTTGCAAAATCCAAGGAAATGAAGAAGAAAGATTCCTCGTATACTTCAATTATTATTTAATTAATTAGTTTTTTTTCTTAATTATTAGTTTATTAAATAATGAACTAAATTTAAAAATTTGATTAATTCAAATGATGTAGCTGTTCATATCAAATGCCATCTAAAATGATATGAAAATATGGTACAAAAATATGTTACGAATAACATTACTCTTTTTTCTTTCATTTTCTCTTTCTATTTCTCTCCAGTTTAACAGGGGAGGAAAGGAACAAGGAGGAAAAAAATAGAAAGAGAGAGAGAGAAGAAAAAGAAAAATGTAGAGCGTAGTTAATAGAAAGATCTACAAAAGCTTTGAGGCCCCACATAGAAGAGGTATGCGCGGTGTTTAAGATGAGAAAGTGACATTTCGAAAACAAGACAGGGTGGCCACAGCCCCTTAGCGGTGCCCCTGGACTTTTCTTTCATTATCGTTAAAAATTAATTTTATAAATTCCTTTCGTTTCTTATTATAATTTTCAAACCTAGGCCTATTTTTCACTCCACACTTGAACATGCTCAGTGATGCGATGCTAGGGTAGGGGTGTATTATTTTGGGAAGAGATCCTCTTCCTCCAAAGTCATCGAATCAAGTGATCCGAATCTTCTAAATTTCATCTAACGATAAAAAAATTATCACAATTTTTAAAGAGTCAAAATAAATGGGTCGTTAGATGATAATTACCTCCCTCCTTGACAAAAATAAGAGATCGTGTAAAAATTTAATCAAATTTAATCACTATGATAATTACCTCCCTCCTTTTCTTCGTCATCCACTATGTAAATTTCATTTTTGCAATATGAGAATTATAAGGGGGCAAAATATTAATTTTTTTGTTCAACGGGAAACATAAGATTTAAATTTGAGATCTCTTACAAATTGGAATGGAAAAACCAATAGAATTAAGAACTAGTTAGTAAGTTACAAAACATTTATGCATATTTACTAAAATAAAATTGATAAGTTTCAAGAAAAAAAAAAAAAATTTAAGGGGTGAAGTCTATGTTTGTATATCATTAACCCGTGTCTGAAAATAATAGCCATATATACGCACACATGTATTCATGCATTAGGAAGAACACATATGCATGTTAAGGATAATCAAGGAATCTATCTCGTTTTCATGCATCCAAATTTGTATGAAAGTAATTGGCTGGGAGTGGTGATGTGGGGCTTGACAGGAGTAACGCATGCATATGCATTATAGGTTGGGGTGGGAACATATATATACAAGGAGGTTCATAATGTGGGTGATAACTTACAATTATATATTGACTCATAGACACGTTTCATATATTCTAGGCCTCAAAACATTTGGCTACGTGGGTAAATAAATTCGCAATATAAAGAGTAATTCAACTGTTTATAAGCACATGCAATATAAGTTCTTGTCTTTTTTAATATGAAATTCATACTTTCAATATGCATCATTACGTGTGGTGAATTTCAAACTTAATACGTGGACAATAAAAATTGAGTGTCATGAAGCATATGTGGTCGTTGAGTTTCACAATGGGACAACTTGCTCTTATACCATAGAGAAAGTTGAGATTTTACCATAAAACAATTTTCTATATGAGAAGTAACTCAACTACTTATAAACAAGTACAAAGTCCTTTCTTTTTCCGATAATAGATTCATAATCTCAAAAGAAGTATATATATTTATTCAATATGCATGTAAGGTTATATATATATATATATATATATATATATATATATATATATATATATATATATGTTTTTATTATACGTAGTTATCTATGATGACATGCTGAGTGCATAGGTGAGTCAAGAGGAACCCGTGACCATTCTCTTTTTCTTATGTCTGATAATCACATAAAGTGGTTGTTGTTTTGTTGCTTTTGTACATTCATATCTTGAAAATTACAGTATATAATCTGATAATAATAATTTCTAAACCAAAATCTAATAATAATAGAGTTATCACAAGCGACTCTTGTATCTCAGTTTGATTAGTATTAACTTTTGCAATCGAGTTAAGTTCAAATCCGTTCGTATAAATATTTTGTAGAGTCATATTTTCTGATCCCACAATTAGTTTGAGAATTTCATCTCTCATATGATCTTCTAACACTAGAGTATTGGTTTCTATAGATCCTCCTCCTTTCATTTTGTTGCTATATCTGAGATTATTAATTGATTATGCTGCAGTTTCACGTCTTTGTTTGCAAGCACACTCTTATTCGGGTCATGTTATTCATTTTGTGCCATTTTCATGAATAAAATAGAGATGCTAGAGCCATCTTTTTATTCCCCATTAAAGTTACTTTTATGAAATACATGATGTCTCTATTATTCCCATTGAAGTTACTTTCTCCATACTCTCTCTAGCCGCATCTCCCTTTTCCCTTTCAGTTAAATATAGGCCACAACACGTTCATTTACTGCGCTAAGGAATCTAATGGGAAATTCTCTGCTACAAACTAGTTCACCAATATAATCACGCAATCAGGTTCTTCAAAAAACAATGGTTTTAATCTCAACATTTTATTCAACCATGATTGCATGAACCTTCATCATAATGCATGATCCAACTTTACGTTTTACGAACTTTAAAATCTACATAAATTGTCTATGCATTATACTTATAACACTGCGATTATGTGAATTGATATTGTTGATCGAAATTGCATTAAACTTTTTTTAAAAATTAGGGTTTTCGAAAAACCCACCCATCGAGCAATCGCGTGAAGCTGCGCCCCCGAGCAAGCTAAGACCACAAAGCTGATTAGGCTCCAAAACCAGAACAACAGACACGATGCCGTTTTGGCAGTGTTGCAACCATCACTGTGGATCTCACCTCAAGCTGACCCAAAACACCGTGACTCACTAGTTTTTGGTGATGTCGGGCCACCTCTGATGACCTGCAGTCATCGGCGATGAAGACTTGATCGAGATTCTTTAGAATCTCAATGGAACTCGAAACCCCAATTTCAAATCCTTAGGTTCTTGGTTTGTGGACGTCAAGATACCTTTTTGTCGTCCCATACTCGAGGTTCTTTGTTGAACCCCAACTTGCATCGAAGGTCCCCGACCCAGAACATGGCCTCTAGAAGCGGCATTGTTGGTTCCCCTCTTTGGTGACTTCACCCCAGCAACGTTGGGATGTTCTTTGGTCCAATCCCAAGCCTAGATGGGCTTGGTTTCCTTTTGGTTCGAACACCAGCCTTTTAGGCTTTGGTGTTTCTCCCCTCGACTTGCAGTGAAAGAAATTCTTTCTATGGGCTCGCCCACTACTTTCCTTTTGCTCGGGCCGTGAATACCAGCCCGTGGCTATGGTGTTCCCATGCTCCGCGATATAGCAGATCACCCCCTCCCCGTGGGATTTTTCTGCCTTCTGCCCCGCATGGGCTTGCTCCACAACCCAAAACCACCGAAGGGCCTGCAACCTCTTCTTGCCCCACATAGCCCGAGTTAAACCCATCGCAATTTTTAGGCTTGGGCTTTTCGGTTTAAATAGTTTTTAGCCCATATGGGCTTTGGTTCAATTTTCGAACCACTAATTTCAACGCTCGATTTTTCAGGCATTATTGGGTTTTAATATTTTTTGACCATCACTGCTTATTGGCCGAAGCTCAATAACAAACAATTGTCAACTTAAAAAATTATTATCGTAGGCCCTGAAGAACTACATGCATTTATCTGTTGCATATTTTTCTATATATATTGTGTTTGTAGGAACACATGAGCTTGAAGTTCATATAGTTTCGAACCTGAAGTTTCAAATAATAAGCTTTGAAAACCTGAAGTTTTTCATGAAAATTTAAACCAATACATGCCTAATAGAACCCAAATGTTCTACTTCTATGTGGATGGATTGATAATTTTGTCTCCATTGTACTAACCACAATCTTGTCCATTTATTTTGTGTTAGGGATATGTTGAATTTGAACAAACTCAACTTTACCGTTTTAGAGGTCTTTGGAAGAAACTACCTAAAATGGGTCCAAGATGTGAAGCTCCACCTCACTGCTAAGAGCCCTAGAGCAACCATAAAAGTTGAGACTGATATCGTGGTTGGCGAAGTTGACAAAGTCATCGCCATGATCTTCATACAAAGACACATGCACGACGCATTGCAAACCGAGTACCTCATCGAGGAAGATCCATAAGCTTTATGGGTTTCTTGGCGGATCGTTTCGATCACTAAAGAGAATATTCTTGTCTAAAACAAGACACGACTAGCAGCATTTGCACTTCTATGTCTTTAAGTCTGTGAATGAATACAATTATGAAGTTTGTCGAATCCATTCACTTCTTAAGTTCTGTAACGAAGACTTGACCTAACAAGTTCTCCTGGAAAAGACATATTCGGCCTTTTCTACGATTAATATTGTCTTGCAGTAACACTATAGGGCTCAAAAGTTCACCAAGTTTTTTGATTTAATCTCAATTTTACTTCTTGTTGAAAAACAGACTCTACTGTTGATGAAGAATCATCAAGCTTGACTTACTGGCTCGATCGCTGTGCCTGAAACACATATTAATGAAAATTGACGGTTGAACTGTCATTTTAGGCACGGCTAGAAGCCGTCCCACCAAGGTCAACAGGGTGCATGCCCATCCAAGGGAGGAAATAGAGCCCTGAAGTGTTCAACCTCTGTCCAAAGGCGTCAAACTTCAAGAATAAGGGCAAAACAGCCAACACCATGGTTGTGGACATGTCCTACCGCCGTGGTGCGAAGGACCATTGGTCTTGTGTTTTTCGAGCTCTCTCCAAGATTGTAGTTGAGTATCATTCTCGTCGTAAGAAGTTTGAATCAAACTTTGCTTAAGTGGAGGAACTAGAGGATACAAAGATGGAGGTTTCTGACTTTCAGGAGGCATCTGCTCCAATGGAAGATTAGATTCTTAGACATGGGCCCATATACTGGCTGAATTTTACCCTTCCCAAGTCGAATTCCCTATGTGGCCGAACCTCTCTATGTTTTTTGGTTTAAGTTTTGAATAATTTCCTATGTTTGGATAATTTGTTGGTGTTTGTCTTAATTTTAGATATTAAGTTTAATGGATTATTTTCTTGCATAATTAATTCAATGACATTTCTGTTTTTAAACTTATGAATGCTAGTGACTAATTCAATTAATTTAATTCTATGTATGACTAGTTGGGAAGTTAGTTGTTTGGCAAATAGGGCAACCACGCACACCACTTTGTGTGAACGCACCTATTTTACTAACTTCGTACCTAAGAATGCACCTCTAACAATCATCTCAGGCACATCAACCTGATAGAAGGATACAAATAGGCCTGTATAGTGTTGTCAAATGACACTAAATTGGTCATTAAAGAGGCCCTTTATTCTCCAAGTTCCAGAAGAACGTTGTTGAGCTTTAAAGACATTTGAGATATGACCTAAGGCACCTTCGGCCAGGGCCCTTACGTATATGACTTTCCGAACTGTGATAAGCTATTGAGACAATATTTTGTAAATACGTAATTATCTTGAATATATTAACTATTTCTTTATTTTTCGATCTGAAGAGCTTTCTTCGCATGCTTGAGCACATCTTTCCTCTTTCAATAATTATCACGTTGAAACCTTTGTAGAAAACATAGTTGAATTTCTATGCATCACTTCTATAAATATGGCTAGAATCGTATTCTAGAGAAGATGAAGCGTCTCGTGAGTGGCTTATTGTATACTACAACCATCCGCCCATAGAGAACCACCATGTGGCCAGCCCTACATTAGAGATTGTACACCAATTTTTGCTTTGGCATGATTATTTGGGATACCATTAACAAGTTGTGATGCGCCGTATCTTCAAATCTTCTTACAAGCATCCGCCAAACAGAAGATTAGGCAAGTTCCAGCAGGACATCGCATACCAAACCTGCTCCATGGCCAACACTTACGTTTTGTAATAAAAGATATTTTGCAGCTGCCATTTTCGTGCTTTCCTCCTAGCTCTCTCTGCTTCTTCCTTCACTTCTGCTGCATAATTGTCACTCTTGAATTCTAATTCAAATGAATGCTAAGGGAACTTTTTCAAAAGTGAGACTCCACTCTCTGCCACCTCAAAGTTATTGATAAACAAGATCTAAAATGGAAAACCACACATTACGTGATGAGAATCAACGAATAATTGTAAGAAAAAAATCGATGAATAAGATTTTGAAGACAAATGTAGGGAATGTAGCAGTGGTCTGACTTTCACATCCTTTTATACCTACCGTTTGTTCGTCCAAGTCCAAAAATTTGCTAAATTAACATTAGAAGCTAACTTTAATTTGTTGACAAGTTTTGAATTCACTGGATGATGATGACTCCTCGTTCTCATCCAATCCGGTCATCGTCAACATCACCATCTCTCTTTCTCCACTGGATGCAGCCAGTCATTTACAATTAAGTTTTGTAAATATAACTTTTTGGGTCTTTGTTTTTAGCTTTGCTATGTAAAAGCCAAATCGTGTCGTATTATATGACTATATACATCATAAAATGGGTCCGGAGGAATCCAAGAAAAAAGAAGAAAGGGCTAATTAAGGTTCCTCTGGATAGTAGTAGACACCAACAAATTTGAACGCGTGAAGAAGTGAAGAATTCTTGGAATTAGAGGGGTTGTTAACTCATCTGGAAGAATGGAACTGTGCATTTAGGCATACAAGTGACATGACCGGCGCGCTTACTTTTGTCCTTTTCTTTCCAAGTCTCAAATGGGTTGAAAGAAACTAATGATGCCCGCCTTCGAGAAAGATCACCTTGACTCTTTGGATCCTGGGAGGTTGCAATGTATATACATACCCTTTAAAAGAAAAAAAAAAAAAAATTATCTTTACACCTTTTAGTTTGAACGATAACAATCACATCCATATATAGTAAAATTTCTATATAGTCATGTTGCAGGGTTGTTTCTGAGATTTCGGAAATCTTGTGTAAAATTTATAAAAGGGCTCATCCTTAAAATAGTATTAAAAAAAAGTAAAACAATGTATTGATGTTAGAAAACAATTACTTAAATCAAAATAAACTTTAGCACTCACTGATTGCAAGTTTACAAATGTCATTAATTATAAATAAAAAATTTACAAACATAACCTTCACTAGATAATCAAAAGCAGTTCAATCTTAAACAACCAAACATGAAAAAAAAACTTCAAAACTCTAACTTTAAAGTTCACTTGAATATATAACCTTATTATATAATAAAATTGGAAAACTATCGTTTTTTAGGGTGTTATTGTTGACAATCAGAATATCTCATTGTACTAGAAATTTTTATATTGAGTGACGCTATAGTAACATGTAAGTTGATGATTGAATTATTATTTAAGCATTAATAAACGTGATCATTTCCTATTAGTAACTCATCATTTAGTTCACAAATTTAATCTCCCTATAATTACCCTTTTATATTTAGAAAGGAAAAAAAATACACTTATAAGGAATGCACAATGAGATTTTAAAGTAATAACAGAAGCAATGTTCTAAATATATAACATTATTACATGGGAATTGTTATTAACACTCCAAAAATCTCATTCTACACTCCTCACAAGTGTATTTTTCTTTCTAATTATAGAAAGTTTGGAGTGTCAAATTAGATTTTTGGAGTGCTAATAACAATTCCCTTTTACATAACTTTACATGGCAAAAATTTTTGGGATCCCTTCAAATTTGAGGCCCTGTGCGAATGCACCTTTCGCTCCCCCCAACGCCCCCTCTGTCATGTTGGCACAAAGTTACTTAAATAAATTTAGTTAATTATCTTTAATAAAAGTTGTATGGATTCCGAGAACTAGTAACTAATGAAGTACGCCAATTTCTGAGATGTAACGTTGAAAAAGAGAGACACTTAATCTCTAAAGGCATACCAAAAGTTTCATGTCAAGAAGAAGTAAAAATGATTGAGAAGTTAGAAACACCTTGACTTCAACAAGAAGGTGTTCATGTTGACGATACTCACAAGTTCAAAGACGTGACACCAATTCTAAACAATAAAGCATTGTCCCAAAAAAACTTTAGAAAAATATTGTAGTTCATCTAAATTTTTTATTTGTGACATGCATACTTTTGGACTAAATAACAATTATAACTAATAAAGACCAATTTTCTTAAGATGTGATCAGAAAAAATATAACTTATTATAATGTAGAGTTTATTCCTATATATAATTAACCCAAGTTGAGACTAGAACTTTTATGACTATAAGAAGGTTATTCCTTTTGAGTATCACTATAGAGAGATTTTGATGTATAATATCTTTACTTTATTAGAGCGTTTACAATATAAACACCAACTTTGTTATAGTAATAACTATATCGTTCTGTGTTATAACTATAACTGTACTATTATTTTGTTGTCTTGGACTATAAACTTTGACTGTGATAGTGTAATGTTATCCATCTTGCAATGCTGACGTTGTATGTTAATGTGAAGTTAGGGAGCCCAAAAATGAATAAAGATGATCGGTGATTCCACAACATTCATTAAGAATAATTTACGTATGCACAGTAACAAGATGAAGATGTTCATGATATAACAATCAATATTGGTAGTGTAACTCAATCTATCAACTCAGAATTTATCTAATATATATGTTGGACAATAAACTTTGGCGGTTGTAAGATAATCTTATGTTGGACAGTACATTCTGCCACCTCCTCATTTAATATTAAAGAAGTAAAGCCTAATATGCAAGGTTTGTGGCATTTAACAATGTACTTTCTTATTTGTTAGAAAATATACAATCAAGTTTCCCTCAAACATTGCTTCTTGGGCTCTTGCATCACAAATTATATCTTTAACAATTTAATAAATTGAATGTTTCGACCAAAAAAAAAAAAAAAAAAAAACCTAGCTATTATCATTGTATACAGTACTGGAAGAAGCTGATCAAACCTAGCTAACGAATCAGCAAAAAGCACAGTGGTAAGAGGCCTATTATTCCAACTAGAATCCATAGGTATAAAGATTTGGTTACCAATTTGTTAATACAGACTATCAAATATGAGGTAGGTGATGAGCTTAATTTGACAAAAATGAAGAGTTAGGATTATAATTTTCACCCACTTCCAATATCATATGCATCACCAAGCCGATCAACATTGACTTTGTCTTAATGCCACGAATTAATAATATACACATAACCTAATACTATAATATATATTATAATAGATATTATACACGCGTGCGAGTCATTTTCAGGATGGACCGACCATTTGGCTCCCTACTCAGATAATTAATCTTACATTCTATTATATATGTATGAAGTCTTATTGTCCTCCTTAATTAGTCCTTACTGGAATTGTCCTCCTCAATTAGTCCTTACTGGAAAGGTGTAGCACTAGCTGCCCACTTGTTTAATTTCTTCCGGATCCATACCATTGACCTCGTATTTTCTCACCTCTTTGTTCATATATTTTTAACTTTATTTTTATGATTCTCTTTTCCTTTTGACGCTTCAGATATTTCAGAATCTCAGCTACACATATAGGATATTGACTTCACCTGCATGCATGATGGACGGAAACACCAAGTCAGAAGGTTTATCATCATGATGTAACATTACTTTTGCATTTAACATTATTTTCAGTTAGTCATTTATGAACTTACACGTTGATTAATATGCATACGAATATATAAATACAGAAATATGTTTCTCGTGGTGAATTCTTCTAGTACTTGGTATAGAGTCAAATTGCATGTGGCCTTTAACTTAGGTAATTGCAAGTCATGAGCTCACTACGTACAAATATATATATATATATATATATATATTATTGCAGAAATTAAATATATCGAGTCGCCATGCTATGGGAGTTACCACGTCGTCATCTACTATCTTAGTTTACTACCTTAAAGTTTCTTGGTTTTTAACATTTTGTACATGAAGTTTTTTCTAGTCCCAGTCTGGTACCTAAAGTCATAATTCTGGGACACTTTCATACATATGTTAAGTTTTTCATCAGAACATCCATTAACTGATGACGTGGTGCCCACATGGACAATGACTAGGCGCCACATGTCAATATAGGCCCACGTGGGTATTAAAAAATAAAAAATAAAAAAAACGTTTCTATTCCCCGATCCCTCACACTCCTCCCTCTTCACCTCCCCGACCCACCTCTCCCTCTCCACCATCACCACCCTCATCACCCTTTCCTTTCTCTCTCCCTAGATCAACCTTCACCCACCCTAACCCAAACTATGCCACCCCCGTCGCCTTCATCACCCCCGTCACCCAAACCCTAAACCTACAAATCCAAACCCTCCAAATCTAAATCCAGACCTTCTAAATCTAAATCGATGGCGCTGCTAAGTTCGCCACCAACGAAGAGATCAACGCCTTGATCAGAGGCCTTGGCCATGGCGAGGATTGTCACAGCTTGCTTGATTTCTTTGATGAGTTGCGGGTTGGACATTCGGGCGATGCCGCCTTGGGCGCGAATATTAGTGGGAACAAGCTTTAGGGCCATGATGGTGCATGCACCGGCCTCCTCCATGACTTGGGTTTGCTGGTCGTTGACGATGTCTATAATCACATCGCTGTGAAACATTTGGGCGAGATCCACTTTGACGGAGAATGATGACTTCTTGCTCTTAGCAATTGCATTGTTTCCGTACATCGCAACCACTCCTAAACCCACCATTTCTAGAGAGAGAAAAATGAAGGTTCTATAGAGAGAGAGAGAGAGAGAGAGAGAGAGAGAGATTGAGGGTGTGAGGAAATAGGGTGATGACTGGCGACGGTTTCAGGAGGGGAAAAGATTGAGGTGGTTTATATAGGGTGGCATTTGAATGGTTCTAAGAAAAAGGGGTGGGTGAAGGTTGATATAGGGAGAGAGAATGGAAGGGGGTGAAGAGGGTGGAGGAGAGGGAGAAGGCAGGTCAGGGAGGTGAAGAGGGAGGAATGGAATCTGGAAGAGAAGAGGGAGGGGAAGAGAAACGTTTTTATTTTTATTATTTTATTTATTTATTTAATTTTTAATACCCCCATGGGCCCATATTGACACGTGGTGCCTAGTCATTGTCCACTTGGATGCCACGTCATCAGTTAACAGATGTTCTAACGAAAAATTTAATTGATGTATGAAAGTGTCCTAGAATTATGATTTTAGGTATCAAATGGGACGAAAAAAAAATCATGTATGAAATGTTGAAAACCAAGAAACTTCAGGGTAGTAAACTGAGATTAACCCAAATATCTTCTATATGTAAATGTTCATGGCAATTGTAATGTATTATTATTAGTATGTATATTGTGTTGTTGCTTATTCTAATATATAGGGAGAGAGAGCGGGGGCATGGCAGAGAGAAAGATGTGTTTGCAGGGTTGTGTAGAGGATGTGTTATTCTTTCTACGTAGTACTTTTATTTATAGTAATAAGGGAGGGAAGAATCATTCTCCTCCAAGGAATACAAGCCCTAGGATTTACACAATCATCCTTAAATACTATGTTTATAACACTTCCCTTTGAGTGTGTAAATACTCAAGTAGATTCAGCATCATGTAGAGTTGAGGAAGTCGACTCATCGACACTGATTCTGGGAACATGCTAGTCTCAAAGTAAAGTATGGAACTAAGTCTCACAACAAACCCAATGGCTATGGTAGAACCCAAGTAGGGACAAAAGCCCATAGTCTAAGGAAAAATGTGTGAGAGAATGCAAAGTTAAATGAAACGTATATGGGATGTCATCAGGGATATGATCAACCCAAGGTGGATGCCTAGTCAAAACCTTGTAGGTAGCAAAAACCCAAAGGAAAAAATGCTCCTAATCGTAGGGAAAAAGAGCACATTAAGTTCAAGCAAGTATACTTCAGGATACTCCCCCTGAGTTTGACATATTTTCAAAGAGAACTAACAATGTTACAACTCAGAAAGTTTACGCATACCTATTCCTTAAATAAGCTTCTGAAATGTCACCTTCAGTAGTGATTTGGTGAAAAGATCGACCAGATTGTCTTGTGAGAGGATTTGCATGACTTCAATCTTCTGATGCTCTTGCTGTTGATGTTAGAAGATGAACTTTGGTGCAATGCGCTTAGTGTTGTCTCTTTTGATGTAAATCTTCTTGAGAATTTCGATGCATGCTGCATTATCTTTATAGATCGTTGTCGGGACGTCAACGACGGGGTAAAGATTGCATGAGCTTTAAATATGGCCCATAACTGCTTTCAGCCAGAAACATTCCCGAGTAGCTTCGTGTAAGGTGAGAATTTCAGCATGATTAGACGAAGTGGCAACTAGGGTCTATTTAATTGACCTTCAAGATATTATAGTGCCTCCATTAGTAAAGACATAACCCGTCTGAGAACGTACCTTGTGCAAATCAGATAAATATCATGCGTCGGCATAACCAACGAGGCAAGAATCGACTCGAGATAAGGGGATGCAACATCACTCAAGGATCCATAAGGATAGAACAGTCCCAGATCCGTAGTACCATTAAGGTAACAGAAGATGTCTTTAACACGAGTTCAGTGTTTGGGCGTTAGTGCATTACTGTATCTTGCCAAAAGATTAACAGCGAATGAGATGTCGGGTCTAATGTATTGAGCTAAGTATAATAAAGCACCTATCATACTTAAATAAGGAGCTTCGAGTTCCAAAATCTCTTCATCATCCTCCTTTGGACGGAAGGGATCTCATTTTGCATCTAGCGATTGTACGACTATAGGAGTACTCGAATGCTTCATTTATCCTCGTTAAAGCGGTGCGACACCTTTTGGGTGTAGTTCAATTAATGTGCTAAGATTCCATCCGGATGGTGCTTTATCTCAAGACCGAGACAATATGAATTCTTTCCTAGATCTTTCATCTCAAATTTCGACTCTAGGTGCGAGACAGTTTTCTTAAGCTCTTCAGGAGTTTCGATGAGGTTCATGTTGTTAACATAAACTGCAACTATCACAAAACTGGATTGTGACTTCTTAATGAACATGCAAAGGCATAATTCGTTGTTCACATATCCCTGACTAGTAAAATACTCACTCAAACGGTTATACCACATTATTCAGGATTGCTTTAAACCGTAGGGTGAATGCCTCAGCCAAATTGAATGCGCGTTCTAAGGTTTGGAAAATTTTTATCCAGTCAATTTAAGTCATTAGGGAACTTTCATACAAATTTCCGTATTAGGATCCCCATAAAGATACGCAGTTACTATGTCCATCAGCTGCATACTCAGTTTTTCGGAAACTACCAAACTGATAAGGTAATGAAAAGTAATCACATCCATAACAACTGAATAAGTTTCGTCATAGTCAATCTTAGGGTGTTGTGAGAAGCCTTGCGTAATAAGACAAGCTTTGTAACCTACAATTTCGTTTTTCTCATTACGATTCTGAATGAAAACTCACTTGTAGCCAAAGGGCTTCACATGTGGAGGAGTAGGGGCTACAGGCCCAAACACCTTACATTTTGCAAGTGAATTGAGTTCAACTTGGATTGCTTGTTTCCAGTTTGACCAATCAGTTCTACGTTGATATCCATTAATGAAACAGGTTCAATGTCATTGCTCAACATGATCTCAGTAGCTACTGTATATGCTAATGCATCGTCGATAATCATTTTATTTCTACACCAAACATCATCTAAACTAGCATAATGGCCCAAAATCTCACAATCATCGGGAGGTAAATTCGTCTCTTCAAGGACACTTTCGTAATCTAGAATTTCCTCATGAGTTGGATAGAATGAGTAGGCGACAATTGGATTCACAGTAGACTCAATAACTTGTATCGTGGGTTTCCTTTTTTGGGGGTGTGAATCCTTTGAACCAAGTGGTCTGCCACGTTTTTGTGTAAAGGCAGAGGATTGGCTAGCCAGTAATGTACGTGGATTGGCCAAAGTGGCATCCTGGGCCTCTGGGAGGGAAGTCCGTCGTACATTTAGGACATCCATCTTTGCAGGCACATTTGCAGCTGGAATATGTGATCTTGTCACTCGTGCTAGATCTGTGAAAGTATCTGGCATGCTCTAAAGATCTAATATCCACTGCACTTCAGTTTCAGATTGAGTGGTGCATGGATCCAAATGAGACAAAGTGGGAGTACTGTCTTATAGAAGTGACAATTTGCAAAATGAGTTGTAAAAAGATTGCCTGTCAAAGGTTCTTCGTGACAGATAATTGAAGGAGAATCATATCCGACATAGATTCCTATCTTCGTTGAGTCCCCATTTTTGTACGTAAGGGTGGCGAAATCGGCACATAGACCGCACAACTAAAAATATGTAGATGAAATATGTCGGGTTCGTATTTGCTAACCAACTGAATGTGCTATATGGTTGGGCCGCAACAAGCTTCAGGCAGACCAACATGGCTACGTGCAATATTGCATGGCCCCCAGCAGCGATCAGGAGCTTGGTACGTATAATCAACAATCGAGAAATCATTTATAAGTGCTTAATGAATGCATCTGCTAGACCGTTCTGGGTGTGAACATGGGGTATTGGATGTTTAACTTTAACCCCAACCGACATGTAATCGTCATCAAAAGTGTTAGATGTGAATTCTCTAGCATTATCCAATCGAATAGATTCAATTGGATAATCAGGGTGGTGAGCCCTGAGCTTGATAACATGAGCTAATAGTTTGGAGAATGCAACGTTCCTTGTGAATAACAAGCACACGTGTGACCAGCGTGTGGAAGCGTCAACCAGTACCATAAAATATCTAAATGGTCCACATGGAGGGTGAATCGATCCACCAATGTCCCCCTGAATCCTTTGTAGAAAAATAGGAGGATTTGAACGAATCTTGTCCTAAGAAGGCTTAATAATAACCTTTCCTATGGAGCAAGTTTGACATGCAATTCCTTAAATCGAACATAACTTCGGGTTAGTGGATACTCGTGTGAAGATTTGAGGATGTGGCGCATTGCTGTTCGTCCAGGGTGTCCTAAACGATTATGCCAAAGTGTAATTTCGTGCGCGATCCTTGAGGTAGAGTTGGCCACATAGTGGCTCTCTATAGGGCATATGGTTGTAGTATACAGACCACTCGGGATACACTCCATCTTTTCTAGAATATGTTTCTAGCCATATTCATAGGAAGTGATGCACATAAATTCAACTTCATTTTCTACATAGGTTTTAGCGTGGTATTATTATCTCTAATGTCCTTGAAACTCAACAACGTTTTGTCGGAACGTGGAGAATAAAGTGCCTTTTCAATGGTCAAGATTGTACCATTGGACAACATTATACGTGCCTTACTGTATCCTTTGATCAGGTTGGATGGGCCTGAGAGGGTTGTCAAAGGTGCATTCTTAGGTACGAAGTTAGTGAAACATATACGTTCACGCAAAACGGTGTGCGTGGTTGCACTATACTAACTTTCCCACCAGTCATACCTAGAAATAAAAATTAATTTGAATCGGTGACATGCATAAAAGTTCAAAAACAAATATCCATTCAAAATAATTTAGGTATTCAAGGATGGTAATTAAAAAAAACTTAATATCCAAAAACAAATCACCAATAAATAATCCAAACATAAAGGAAAATTATTCAAACTTAAACAAAAAACAAAAAAAGGGGGGGGGGGGGTTGGCCACAAGATGGAATTCGGCCCCCAAGGTTCTAAAATCAACTAAAAATAGTTCATGTCTAAGATTATAATCTTCCATAGGGGTAATGGCCTCTTGAAAATTAGAAACCTCCATTTTGGTCCACTTGCACAAAGTTTGATTCAAACTCTTATGACGAGAACATGTCCGCATCCATCGTATCATGTGCTTTGCCCTTATTCTTGAAGTTTAGGGCCTTGGGAATGAGGTTAGAATGCTTATGAGCTCGGTTTCCTGCCTTAGATGGGCATTGGCTCTGTTGACTTTGATGGGGTGGCTTCTGGCCACCCCTACCATGCCTATGTTGGCGTTTTGTTCGCTGGTTTGTGCTATAGTGTGCTTCAGGCATAACAGTTGCCCCAGTACGTTGAGCCTGATAATTCTTCATCAATAATTGTTTTTGGTTTTCAGCGAAAAGTAAAACATAGATCAAATCCGAAAACTTAGTGAACTTTTGAGCTCTATATTGTTGCTGTAGGACAATATTGGTACTAGAGAAGGTTGAATAGGTATTCTCAAAGTGATCCTCTTCAGTCAAGTTCTCATTACAGAACTTGAGAAGTGATTAGATTCGACTAATTTCAGAATTATATTCATTCACATAAAGTCTTGGAAGCGCAAATGCTGCCATTCATGTTTTTCTTCAAGCAAGAAGATGTCCTTTTGGTGATCGAATTGATCAGCCAAAGAGACCCAAAGTGTTCATGGATCTTCCTCAGCAAGGTACTTGGTTTGCAGTGCATCATGAATGTGCCTTCGAATGAAGATCATGGTAGTGGCTTTCTCAGCTTTGCTAACCGGGTTGTCCGTTTCATCTTCAATGGTGGGACGCAAATTCTTTGCTGTGAGGTGGAGCTTCACATCTTGGACCCACTTGAGGTAGTTTCTTTCGGAGACCTCTAAAGCAGTGAAGTTGAGTTTGTTCAAATTTGACATTTCCCTGTCACCAAAAACAAATGGACAAGAATATGGTTAGTGTAATGGAGAAAAATCAATCCATTCACATAGGAGTAGAACATTCAGATTCTAATAGACATATATTGGTTTAAAGTTCCATGGAAAAACTTCGGGTTTTTATGGGTGATAAGGAAAACTTCAGGTTTTCGAAACAAGGCATGTTTCTGGAAACTTCAGGTTTCAAAAGAATTATGAACTTCAGGTTCATATGTTTTTGCAGACAAACACAAATGTATATATAGAAGTATGCAACAAGTAAATATGCAAATGGATCTTCAGGGTCTATATTATAATTGAATTATTGGAACTCGGGCCAAAATTAAAGTGTAGGTGTAAAAAATATAAAACCCAAAATTTTCTAAAAAAAAAGGCAATATAAACTCAGGGCCAAAACAGTGGACCAAAGCCCATGGGTGGGCTAAGTGATTATGGTTATGCGGCCTAGGCCCAAAATTTAGGCTAGAAGGGGCACGAGCCTAGCTGCAGGTAGGCCTAGTGTCACACAAAATGGGGCTACAGACGCAAGCTTAATGATAGAAGGCCCGAATGGATAGATTAGCAAGAGCCCATTCAAGGGCTGATCTAGTGTTGTGTGGACACATATGTACCAACATAAGGGCCGGGCTTTGGTGCGATGTGGGGGCAGATGAATCTAGGGGGACACAATCCTATATGTTGCAAGGCACGAGGACACTATAGCCCTATGGGCTGGTGTTGTGAGTTGAGTTTACAAAGGCCCAATTGGGCTTTGTAATGCATGTCGAGAGAATCAAAGCTCATGTGGGCTTGGGTCAAGTCCAAAACACCCCAAGGCTGTGCTGGATTATGTTGCTAAGGAAGGAGATCGGTGCCATTGCTTTTGGTGGCTGAGTTTTGGGACATGGTTCTCGGTGCACAACCATGGGTTCGACGACGGGCCAATCCTAGTGACGGAGGGAGATACCCCAACGTCGGTGAGGAGGAAAGAAAAACCCGTGAAATTCAATCTCGAATTTCACCCAAATTCGATGAAATTCTTTTGGAATTTCAATGATTTTGGTCCATAATCACGACATTGTGTATTAAATTAGAAAAACGCAGAGCAAGGCCGTAGTGTCGCTACAGGCGAGTTAGAGTTTCTGGGTCTAACGCTATAGGCGTCCAGCTTTCCAAGTGGAGTTGATAGCTCCATGGGTTGGCTCGGGTTTTTGGTTCAAAGAACCTTATAAATTTATTTTTAATTTTTTTCAATTTCTTTTCAATTTCTAGATTAATTCAATGTATATTCAACATATAATTCAATCCATGACAATATCAATTCACATAATTCAACAATTATGGATGTAACGCATACAAAATTTATGTAGAATCTAAAATTCGAAAAACGTAAAGTTAAGTCATGCATTATGGTGAATGTTCATGCTATCAAGGCTACAAAAATATCGAGATAAAAACCATTGTTTTGGAAGAACCTAATTGCGTGATGATATTAATGAACTGGTTTGATGCAGAAAATTTCCACGTCAGATTCCTAAGCGCATCAGTAGGAGCGTGCTGATAACGTGCTGTGGGTTATTTTAATCTAACAGGAAGAGAGAGGGGGCACGACAGAGAGAGAGTAGAGAGAGATGTGTTTGTAGGGTTGTGTAGAGGATGTGTTATTCCCACTACACAGTACCTTTATTTATAGTAATAAGGGAGGGAAGAATCCTTCCCCTCCAAGGAATATGTCACATCCTAACCCGAGCTCCACCACATCTCGGGCCCTGCTTCGCTGTAGCACAATATTGTCCGCTTTGGGCCCCGACCACGCCCTCACGGTTTTATTTCTGGGAACTCACACGAGAACTTCCCAGTGGGTCACTCATCATGGGATTGCTCTTGTGCGCTACTCGCTTAACTTCGGAGTTTCAATGGAATCGGAAGTTAGTGAGTTTCCAAAAGGCCTCGTGCTATATGGAGGTGGGCATGTGCATACAAGGCATAGAGGATCCTCTCCCCTTGGCGATGTGGGATCTAACAAATACAAGTTTGAATAATTCGTTAAATTACATAGAACTCTAGTGTATTATACATGTACGCGTATACTTTTTATGTTTAATACATATTATTTTCACACATTTTTCAATAATACATATAAAATTCTCGTTTTCTATACATCTTTTTAACGTTTTAGTGAAGAAATATATATATATATATATATATATATATATATATATATATATATATAAGATCATTTTGAATAATTAAATATTAAAATTAAAAAATGTTGAATTTTTCAAAATATTTTTTTAGCAAAGTTATTGAACAATACATGTACATATTTTTTATGTACTATACTCGTTCTGCATTTTACTAATTATGTATGTATCACATAATGTGGCAAATAAGATTCACATAACTAATTTCTAATGAGATAAATTCATTAATTGAAATGATATATACACATTACTAACCACAATCATATACAATTTCGATACAAAAATGTTATATGTCTAGCGCATTCCGTGTGAAAGGATGAAGGACTCAAAAGTAAAAGAGGGATCGAGGAGGATACATATCGATTACAAGTGAGTGGCTAGATCTCTCTCATCTTCCACATATGATGTGCTCCTAGCTTAGGTTAGGTTTAGCTAGGCCTGCGGCTGCGCCTTTGCGCGCTTGCAACTAGCTGATGCTTAGTTATGGGGCCACCTTATGGAGTATGGACCCATTCGGGGTTAATTCTTGGGACTGACTAGTGACGACTGAGGGTACATTATTATCATTAATTTTCGACATCACAGGCATCTCGTGGCTTGTGGTTTGGACCAGTTTGGCGGTTGTCAACCCGCTTCTTTGGATGGGCATGTCACCACCGAGATTCTAGAGAGCCATGCACACATCATATTTGTACAAACTATATATACAAACCACAACTTGGTCTTTATGTATACATGTATGTGTGTGTATATACACATATAACTAATTCTAATAAGGATAATGTTTGTGTTTCTTCTGTGAGGGAACTTACTTGTTCCTCCATTAACGATTAACGTATTTTTACCATACGATCATAATAATTAGATCATTTATTCTCTTTATCATTATCTAAAGACTATATATACATGCAAAAAATAATTCAATTTGGAGATCATTTATTTATATGTGTCAAACAATCAACAATTTTAACAAGTAAAGTACTCATAATAATGAACCATCTATTGTTTGATGCATAAACATAAATGAAAAATTAAAGTCAAACGCATCAATCGCCGACCATATATATGAGAATGAAAATGCATGCATGGGCCTGCATGTCTTTTCTAGGGTTTTGGCTTAACCGTCTGCCCAATCTGCTTTCGTACAGGACGCTCATGATTTGTCATTGCTCTTCGAGTCCTGCCAGCTACCCGATAAAACAAACAAAAACAAAATCACGTTGCAGTCTATATCTACTGTTTTCCTCTTTTTGTTCCCCTCTTTTCTCTTAAAGAATCAAAGGTCATAGAAGTGTTATGTATATCTACCACTGCATTTTAAGTTTGACAACTACATGACAATGCTTGTCAAAAGGCTCCCAACGAGAGGTCTAAGACGTTAGAAAACATGATAATGCATGTCATGCACCTTTTAGGGTTTAGGCTTACATGCATGATTAATGCTAAGTTTCACCGTCAGAGACCTCCACAATTTTAGGTAAAATATACGCACAATGTATTGATTAAGCGATAATTAGTTTGTAAGTTACATAGGAAAAACAGCTTGTGTGACGAGATTTTGCATGATGAAACATTTTTCGTCACGTAAGAGGTACTTGTGCGACGAAAAAACATCATCGTCGCGCAAAAAAGACAAGAAATATTTTTTTATTTTTTATTTTTTGTGTTACGAAGAAATTAGTCGTGCATGAATACTTCCCGCGATGAACACCTATTGTCGTCATGCACAGTCAATAAGAAAAACACGGGATAATTTTTTTGGCGCGAAAACCTTGAGCGACGAAGTAGGGGACCTTTGTACGACAAAGGCTTCGTTGCGCAAGTTACTGTCAGTTTTGAGTCAAACCATTAAGTGCATGTGAATCAGAGCAATTAATACTATATTTAGTGCAGATGTTTGCGCAACAAAGACCTTTGTTGCACAAGGTTTACCCGACAAAGCCTTCTCGCGCAAAGGCCCTAACCTTCCTATAAATATGCGCTTTTACTCTCCTTACTCTGCAAAATTCTATTCGTGCTGGGATGGATGATAAAAACCGGAATCAGAGCGTGCCTGCCAACCCGTATGATATGAGGCAACATGTGGAGTTCACGCATGCGATAGGTGTAGCCATGCGGATTAATTGTCCTACTACCGAGTGGTGTTCTTGGAAATATGTCCCCAAGAATGTGAAGAAGGCTGTGATGGATCAATTATTACTAAGTATATTGTTGATGGATGAATAATTAATTTTGTGACATTTTTTTTGTTATATGTTGGAATTAATTATTTGCATATATGTGTAACAATGAAAGTATACTCTTGATGATGATACATATGAAGAGTTGATGAAGTTGATGGAGGAGGCATTGAAGGGAGGTTACAAGCGATGATGTAATGACGTGGAGCAGAATGGAGGACCATCGAAACAGTAGCTCTAAATTTATGTTTTTGAGGACAATATTTAAATTTAAGGTTTTTTTTATTTTTTATTTTTTTTATAAGTTATGTATTTGGACTTAATTAGGCTTTAATTCCTGTTTGGTTTTTTAAATAATTGAATGGATTAATTCAATTTATTTAAGGTATTAATTATTTATAGAATAAATATTTAACTGAATATTTGTTTGTAATTATGAAGTTTACATAAACATAGATATCTATGTTTATGTAAACTTCATAATTACAATCATTCACGTTCGTCGCTAAAGATATTGCGCGACGACAATATATGTCGCGTAATAATACTTTGTGTGATGAATACTAATTCTCGTTGCGCAATAATACTTCGCGCGATGAATATATATTCATTGCGCAAAGTTTAATTGAAACGGTCAAATTGCTTTCAAACGCTCCCATTTATTGTGTAGTTATGACATGTTTTGCTCGACGAAAAGTCTAGTTTGAGCGACGAATGGTTCGTCGCACAAAGTGTGCGAAGTGCTAGATAAACACAGTTTTAGAACCGTAATTTTCAAAATTGTTTTGTTTCAAAGGCAATAGCTGATTTTGGGGAAAGCTCTCACGATAGGAAAGTTGTACTGTGAGTAGAGAGGTACCGATGTAAGCATGTGCCCTATTTTGAAGACAAAACTATGGCTGATGTGTACGCTGAACTTAGGTATGATATTGGGGTTTTGGTGCGGAGAGAATGTTTTGCCGAGTTTGAGTCTTGGAAAAAGGTGCCTGAGGAGTTGAAGAAGTCCATGCTAGGGGAGTTATCGGTAAGTTTGTATTAAATAATGTATAATTATTTTTGTTAAAAAGTAGTATTTTTTAAATAACTAATTTATTCTTATTGGTATTAATGTAGGTTCATTAGGATGTTGATGAAACCGATGAGAAGCAATGGATGAGCTTTTCAAGAAGCATTTTTAGCAGTGGAAGTTTGATGTGTTGCGGGATGCGGAACGAGGTGTTGCTGCCCCGACGGAGAAGGATTGAAGTTGAATTGTAATTTTTTTTTTGTTTTTGAAATAAGATTTTGTGGACTTTATATTTATTTTAATTAATAAATTTATGTTATGTGTATGAGTTTTAATATTTACATTAATTATAATATGTATTTGGGATAATAAAGCAGTTTTGTTAATTACTTTTGGTAATGTTTAATTAGGTTTGAGTTTTTTATTTAGATTAAAATAAAAATTTACATTACATAAAAAGAAAACGGAAAAACATAGAAAAAAATAAAAAAATAAATTATAAAGTAAAGGAAAAAAAAATTGTAAACTTGCGCAATGAAAAAATTGTTTGTTGCTCAAAGGGTATTTACCCGACGAATACTTTGTTAGTCGCTCAAATACCAAAGACTGTGTTCGTCGTGCAAAATCATTTGTCCAAAAGTTAACTTTATAATATGGGTTCAGTTGTGCAAAGGCAAAATTGCAGTAAAACTGCAGATTTAGCCTCTGCACTCCTCCCCTTGTTTTTCTTTATTCCGACATCCGTCACTTCCATTTGCTCTCAATTTTATCATCTCCCTCCATCTTCTTCTCTAGGTTGATCAAGCTATCTCGGTGTGTTTGGTAAGCATTTTTTTTGTTAGGGTAAAAGTATTAATGTAAATTCATACTAACTCTATGAATTTTCTTCGTTTTATTTAAAAAAATATAAAATTAATTAAATTATGTTGAACTTATGTTGTTATGTTTATATTGTGTTGTGAAATTATATTTATATTATGTTGTTAAATTTGAACGTGACGTACAAATATGTATTGTGATGTACGGAGTTAATTGTAATTAACTTCGTACTTGTTTTTATTTTATAGTAAAACTTTGTTTCCCGTTCGAGGATTAGTTGGATTTCGCCCATGGATGCGAAAGCATGACTGTGGTCTAATTGATTCTTGAATTGTCCCATTATTTGGACAGTTTGGGAATGTACAATTATGACGCTTAGTTTATGATTGAAGGATTATGTTTCGGTTGTGGAGATTTCGGTGTCATCTCTATACGTTCTTCGAGTAGCACATAGGTATTTCATATCTACGTCGTCCATCTAAAGAACTGTATCGATATGTTGGCGAAATTCATCCATGTCAAAATCTAATCTGATGTAGCTGTAAATACGTGACATAACTTTAGATTCCCGAATAGGATAGGGCTCTTACTGGAGGCATAAGGTGACAATATCATTTGTATAAGGTTGTCGTGATTGTTGTACTATTATTGTGGTTGCAGGAATTATGGATAGAGCGTGGATATAGAACCCGAATAGATGTGCGGACAAATACTTGGATGGAATCGAGGATTTTATTGACTTTGTGCGTACACACAACCTGGATGCAACTAGAATCTGGTGTCCTTGTAGGAGGAGGTGTAACAACACGTTAAGGGACACAATTGAAAATGTTCAATTTCATTTAGTAAGGAATGGAACGGTTGAAACCTATATTACTTAGAAGCATCATGGGGAACAATTAGACAATGCTTCATCTTCAAACGCCACAAGAGTGGGCAATGTTGAACCTATTGTGGATCCTAATGAACAAATCATGGATATTATAAATGATGTTTTTCCATTTACATTGACAAACACCAATTAGGAAGGGGAAGATGACGTGCCTACACCAATGGACAATGCAGAGTTCGAACAATATGAAAAACTATTAAAAAATGCCAACCAATAGTTATACCCGGGTTGCGAGAACTTTTCGGTTCTCATGGCCATAGTGGAACTAATGCACGAAAAAAATAAAGTACCGTATGTCGAACCAGTGTTTCGATTACTTTTTGGGGATTTTCAAGATAATGCTTCCAAGGGACAATTGTTTGCCGAAAGACCATAGACATGCACAAAAGGTATTGAATGGTCTTGGATTGGGTTATGAAAAAAATTCACGCTTGCAAAAACAATTGTATTTTATTCCACAAAGAGAATAAAGCATTGGATAAATGCCCTGTATACAATGAGTCGAGGTTCAAAATGACATCTCATAATAGAATGACTAAGATCCCACAAAAAGTCATGCGTTATCTGCCTTTGAATACTAGGTTGCAGTGATTGTATATGTCGACACATACTGCCACCGACATGAGATGGCATAAAGAAAAATGGGCAGACGATGATGTGATAAGGCATCTTGCAGATAGGGAGGTATGGAAAGAGTTTGATCGAATGTTCCTCGAGTTTACTGCTGATCCTCAGAATATTAGATTGAAACTTGCCACTGACGAATTCAATATGTTCAGGGTTCTAAACCAACACCACAACACTTGGTTGATTTTTGTATTCCCATATAATTTGCCACCTTGGAAATGCATGAAAAAATAATACATGATGATGACTCTTTTGATAATTGAGGATCCTGGTAAGTTAATCGATGTTTACTTAAGGTTGTTGGTTGATGAGCTAAAGGATTTATGGACAAACGGTGTGCGCACATACGATAAGTGCAATGGGAAGATGTTCACTTTGTGGGCAGCAGTTATGTGGATTGTGAACGATTTTCCCACATATGCAATAGTTTCTGGGTGGAGCACCAAAGGTTATATGGCATGCCCTATATGCAAGGATGATGTAACATTTGGTTGGCACGTCGAAAAAGTTTGTTACCTTGGTCATGGTAGATGGTTGCCATGGGACCACGAGTGGCGAGAAAAGGTAAAGAGTTTGACGGGAAAATAGAGCATCGCCTCAGAACTAGAGAATGGTTTGGTGATCAAAATTTGGAACAGCTTAACCGTTTGGATTTTGCTCCGTTCTGGAAAATAGTGAGTATGACCAAACCTTTTACACATATAAATTGGACGCACAACTCTACGTTTTTTGAGCTCCCGTATTGGTTGAAACTAAAATTGAGACACAACCTCGACATTATGCATGTTGAGAAAAATGTATTTGACACATTGGTGGGCACCATTCTAGATATCGAGGGCAAGACAAAGGATACGATCAAAGCTCGTCTAGATTTGGAAAGAATGGGCATAAGGAAGGGTTTATGGATGAATAGGGACAATGATAAATCTAGAAGGGATCTTGCATTTTTTTTCATGAAACCGAATCACAAAAAAGAGTTTTTAAAGTTTGTATCATCCATAAGTTTCCTAATGGGTATGCTTCTAATATCTCGCGTTGCGTGGATGTTGACGGGGGTAAATTTGATGGACTAAAGAGCCATGATTGCCATGTGTTTATGCAATGCTTACTTCCTATAGGTATTCGACACCTACTGCTGGAAGATGTTATGAAGCCAATCATGTTGTAACCAGATTTTTTTTCCTAACTGACGATAAGAACGTTGTGAAAGACAAATGTTAATCAATTGCGCCATGACATTGTCCAAGTCGTATGCAAGTTTGAAATGATATACCCTCAAGCTTTCTTCATAAGTATGATCCACCTGATGGTTCACTTGGCCGAATAGGCATTGCTTGCTGGTCCTGTTAACTATCACTGGATGTAACTAATAGAAAGGTATATAATCCTCATCATTTGTTTATTCATCATAAATTGACGCTTACTAATTTGTATCGTATCATTTTATTTTGGCAAGCTTCTTGGGGAATTGAAAAAAAAAGTGTACGCAACAGCGTGAAGCTCGAAGGATCAATTATAGAGGCTTGGGTTCAATATGAGTCACTAACATTTTGTGGAATGTATTTAAAAGATGTGCAGATGACTTTCAATTGTCTCAGCGCAATAATGACGGGGGTGTGAGAAAGGAGAAACTTTCTGTTTTTTGCCCAATACGCACGATCCTTTGGAGATCATGTATGAGACGAGTCGTTTTGCAAAAATGACATGAAGGTAGCGCATTGGTTCGTACTGAACAATTGTGACAAGATAATGGTAGACCTAGATGAGCATGAAGAGATAATGAAGCGAGAACATCCATCACATTTGTATGCCAAGAAACATTGAGAATTGTTTCCACAATGGTTTTTCGAATATGTAAGTTATAAGTGTTTTGTATTTGACATATATATTGTAGTATTTAATTTTCTCAAACTAACATGTGTATGTTTTTGTATAATTTTAGGTGAATAAATTGAAAGCATCAAATTACCCCACTTACAGTGAAAAGTTATATAACTTGATGTTCAGCCCGATTTGTGTTGAATTGTTCTCGGATTGCCATGTTAACGACGTCAAGTTTTTGGGGGCTGCACAAGAAGACAAGTTGTGTACGCAAAACAACGGGGTCCATGTCCTAGGTGGAGGTGAAAGTACGGACAATGATTTCTATGGCAAACTAACAACTATCGTGCAATTGATTTACAAAGACCGATGCCAAGTGATCATGTTTAAGTGTCGATGGTTTGATCCAAACCCAAATAGGTAGGGAAGTGTTAAAATTGACCATGGCTTACTATCTGTGAACACTACCCTTACATTTTGGCAAACATGGCAAAATAGATTGTGTATCTAGATGACCCTAAAGCCGGTAGAGGTTGGAAAGTTGTTCAGAAGATGGATAAAAGGAATGTGTATGCTATACTAGAACAAGACCCTACTGACGATGACATTGGCAATGTCACTGACCAACATTTAGAATCTTCAATGAAAAATGATGCGGAACACTTTGAGATACAAATTTTTCTAAGAATTGTTTCAGATACAAAGAGTGGCTTCAATCCAAATACCGATTCAGTCAATTACAATTGACCTCAGTAATCTGCCGCGATACGATGGTGCAGTGGGCCTGAACGACGATGGTGACGTACCTATCGAGGAGGAGGATTGGGAGATCGAAAGTGATGATAGTGATGATAGCGAAAGTTATTATAGTTTAGATGATGAATAATGCAATTTATTTGTGACTTGCTATGTAAAACATATTAAATGAATTTTTTGGTAATTTATTTATCTTATGTTATAAATAAATTGTTTTTATTTGAATAAATATAAATTCAAAAAAAATTTGACCTAGGTAAATTAAAATTTCAGCTCATTGCGTGACGAACAAGAAACTATTCGTTGCCATTAATTTCCTTTTCGTTGTGCAAGGAGCTACAAAATTTGACTTTCTGGTAAGCACGAAAGTAATTTTGTGAAAATTTGAATTCTTGTGCGACGAATATCTTCTATTCTTCACGTTAGAACCTCGGGATTAAACTGAAATCACAAACACTTTCTCCTCACCTCTTCCTCTCTGTAAACTCTCCCTCCGATAGCCATCTCCCTCAACTCTCCCTTGCACTTTCTCTTCCTCCTCCAACAACCCTATCTATTTCTCCTCTGACAACCCTTTTTATTCCTCCTTCGACAACCCTCTCTATTCCTCATCCGACAGCTGTCTATCTCTGATGCAATTTTCAATTTACTTAACTCTAGTAAATTTAGGAATTAGGGTTCTAGAGTATGAGAAATTAAATTATATATTTTTTGGTAAATTTGCTTTCATCCTGAATAATTCATGATTTCTCTGCAAACCCAAATTTTAGTATCTACTGATCATTCTTAGTTGTCTAGGGGAATATGATTTTCTTCTATTTCATTATTCTTAGTTTGGTAAATTTTCTTTATCTGTCTTTAGTCTTATAGGTTTATGCTTCTGATACAAAATTAAATAAAAATCTTTTCAACATGATATTGGTTCAGAATCCTATAAGCACAAAAAAGTGATAATTGTGGTCAATTTCTTGTTTGATTTTGAATTGCTACCGTTGTTTTTGTTTTTCTCTTTTAAGTTGCATTTTTCACACATGTTATGTCTGAAACAAAAATTTCACTTGTATTGTACATTAGAGATTTGGGTTGTGACAGTACACTCGAATTACTGTTGTCTTCCCCAATCTTGAGCTAATATTGTGTTTATTTTAATGTGTTTACTCTTTATTACAAAATCATTGCAGCCGAAGTCTCTCTCTCACTCACTCATACACCAGCCAACACGTAAAGCAAGGGCCATACATACAGAATGTCCACAAACAACCCTTACTCCTCTCAAGATGGTTATTGGAAGAAAGGGTACTATTTTTTCTTTGACTGCAATCTGTTGTTGACTTGTTTTTTGCAAAACAGTTGAATCTATTTAACTACACTTTTACTTTCCACCTTGGTTCATCTTGAATTCTGTGCATTCAATGGGTTTATTTAAGTTTTCTTTTAAATTTTGTCTTATCCACAGTAGTTTAGGATAGAATGATTTTTTTGTTTGTCAAGTAGAGTGGAGATTGGGTGAAGATAACATTAGTAACAGTGTTATATTTGAGCTACAGTTCAACTTACTTGTTTTGAGGTGGACATTGGGTGACGTTTGTTGTACAGTTCAATGATCTTTTATGGTTCAAGCACTGTCTAACTTATAGCTTGATTTTGAAATTGTAAATAAGCATAAGTTGTGTTAAAATTCTTGATGTCGGTTGTTGGGGATATAATTGTTGATTGGATGAGTTAAAGTTTGAGCCTGTCACTAATTGGGATATCAATATAGTAGATGCTACTACTATTAGAAGTCGCAGCTTATTAGAAGTCGTAAGGCGGTGATGATTGCATCCCGTTCGATTCCCCCACCCCCTTCAACCGTCACTGCTTCAACAGAAATGGACCATAAGTCGGTTAATCCAATCGATCCGATTGGTTCCCAAGTCTCCCAGGCATCGGCGTTATTAGCTTCTTTAATGGTGCTACTTGTTAGCGCCAGGCGTGGTCCTTGTTGCCCTCGCACGCCCAACACGACATCGGCATCCACGACTGATGCCTTGGGGTCCCAACAAGGTTAACATGTGATAAATGATGAAAACTGATTTTTTTTTTTTTTTTTTTTTTTTGTATAGTGCCTTGGGGATTTCTCCATATAAATTGTTCCATCTCATACAGGAAGATCAATTAAGCATTGGAACCTGAAAGTTTGTCATTTTATTTCCAATAATTGCTTGAATAAATCTCTTATGCAAAATTTTGTGAATATTTATATTTTTAATAAAATTTGCTGTATTCTGTTATCAGTGTTTCATATAAATGATTCTATTTGTTGGAGCTTGAATGCCAATGGTCAATTTACTGTCAAACCTGCAACTTGAATTCAACATAATGTAACAACAAACAACTTGAAAACTGAGTTGCTAAATAGAATGTGAAAGTTAAGTGTTCTTCATGAGATTAAAATTTTTAGGTGGCTTTTGATTCTGGATAGGTTAGAAACTAGATATGCACTATGTAATATTTTAGTTGGCATCCACTATTGAAGTATTCAACTATTGTGATTGTTGTTGGATATTATATATTATTCATCACAATGTTCAGGGTTTGGGAAATTGTTATAACTCTAGGGGAGATTATGTCGAAATTTCTGTTTAATTTGTTGTGTTTGTTTGAATATTTTTTATTTTTTTTCAGCAAAGAAAAATACCCGGGGACTTTATTGCCAGTTGAAGACGGCGAAGGTTACTCAGGTGACCAACAAACGTATCACGATCGGATATGACGACTGACATCGGGCTGCACCAACGGCAGAGCAACATAACGCATTGGCCCACGACATTGGTCACGTTGTTCAGACCTATTGCCCTATGCAATGGAAGTCTTAGAAGGCGATGATGCTAGATGAGGTGAGGACAAAGGTGCACTTATATTTGTTGATAATTATCCTGCCTTTTTATTGCTTTTCCTTTAAATTTTATATATTTATATTACTTACTGTATGTAATTAATTTGTTACATTGCAGACGAACTACAATTTCGACAGCATCAACAACGATATGCTGGCGTACGTCAGCAGGCTCTTTGCTGAACGATACAAGCAGTGGAAAAGTAACCTGCACCAATATTTTAAGACATTTGATAATCCGCAGGTCACTCTTGAGGAGGGTTGCCCGAAAGAGTTTGAGGACTGGGAAGATAATTGGGTGTGGCTCTGTAGTCATTTTCAGGAGCCCAGCTTTATGGTACTTTTTTTTTTTATATTTTATATTAAGTCCAAAAGTATTATACGTTTCTTACTAATGTTTATTGACTTTTTTTTTAATTTTATTTAATTTTATTTAATTTTTATATTTCATTTAAATTAGAACTAATATGTTTATTTTTTGTATAACAGAAGAAGGCAAAAGCCAACAAGATCAATCGGGGGAAGAAGACTCTTCTTTACCATTCGGGTTCGAGGCCCTTCTCATATAGGATGGAGGCACGGTGGTAGGTAATAATAAAGCTTTTCATATTCAGTTTTTAATATGTCAGTAATATTTTGTTTTTTTTTTCTTTTCGTACTAACATTTTTCTTATGTTGTTCTATTCAGGGGAGTTCAAAATTCTAGGAGATCGATGTCTTTGGAGACGTTTATGTTCTACCCGGGGATGAGTTGGCCGAGTCCTTTCATGTAAGTATTCTACAATTGTATTTACTATCTTATGCATTCAAGTATCATTGTTATTATTTGAATGTTATTATTAATATTTCATGTTATATTACAGAGGTGACGATGATGGAGAAGAGGTAGTTGGTTTTTTAGAAGTCCACCTCTCATCTTCCTCTCGAGACTCCGCTTGAGTCTGTGGATCCCCTCGAGGATGCGGGGTTTCAGATCGTTATAGAGACCTTGGATCAGGCTCTCGGGCAGGGGTCTGTGATGTATTGTAGAAGGATGGGGAATGCCCGACGGCAAAAACCTAGGGCCTCTTCCTCATTGCAGTCGAATGGCTAGGTGAGAGCTTTGATAGCAGAGGTGGCTGGCCAGATGTTATTGATCGTATAGGCCCTCAGCCAGTTCGACATTCGTCTCCTGGATCTTCATCCTCCGTTGACGTTCGAGCCCCTCCAACCCGGGCATACTCAGAACTCTGCCCCTTCGACCTTTAAGCCCGTCCCTACCCTCGAGACCTTATTGCCCCAAGATTTCTAGCCGTCTCCTAATGACAACCTCGTCGATTATTCCACATTCTTTTCTTAGTTTTTTACTCTCTTACATTTTAAACATTTTCCTTGTATATACATTTTAGATTTATTTTAAATAAATTTTTTTCTTTTCATTACATTTTTTTAATTGTAATTTAATTTTATTATTTTATTACAAAATTAAAAATAGAACAAAAAAAATAAATTTTAAAAAAATACTTTTCTTTTTATGCGACGAACATCTTCGTCTTGCATAATTCTGGCGATTGACCAGATTTTGTCGCACAAAAATATCTTATCGTCGCACAAAGTTTTTAGAGACGAATATTAGTCATCCCATGTATGTATCCTGGCATTTTGTGTGACGAATACATTCGTTCCTAAAATTTTTTTGTGACGAAGGCCAAATCATCGCGTCTTTTCCTTTGGGACCAATGATATTATTCGTCGCACAAAGTCTTTCTTCACGATCTTTGCGTGACGGATTCTACGTGATGGATTCTGAGCGATGAAGTTTCCATTGTACAGACGTTTGTGCGATGAAAATACACTTTGCATGACCAACTTGTTTTTGTCGCGCTAATAGTTAAACGTAGTAATGTTAATAAAGAGCTTAATAATTAGTCATTTTGACCTCTTCACAATATTCGTAAGATCCACACTATTCTTTGCCTTTGTGTTTGGAATCAAGAATAAGAAGAGGGGGAATTGGGTGAGAGATATACTAAGTTACTAATGAAATCTGAAGCTGTATTTTCTATTATTATGAAGAAACAAAGTACAAAGGTAGCTCATATATATGAGCGTGGGAAGAAGAGAAAAATCCCATATGAATGAATCGTCCTTCTTCATGAGTCGACTGAAGGGTTGACAGCGTCTAGCGAGGTTGGAGATGAAGGGTCTAGTGAAGGCTAGTCACCCTTGTAGACTTTTTAACTCATGCAAGTTACTTGCCTCATGCATGCTTTGAATGGCCTTGATCTTTGATTGATCCACTTCAATGCCACGATGCTTGATGATGAAGCCGAGGAATTTTCTAGAAGTGACGCCAAATGCACACTTCAATGAGTTCATTTTGAGATTGTAGTGTCGTAGTTTGTTGAACACCATTCATAAATCCATCAAGTGGTCATATCTTTTCTTACTCTTGACAACTATGTCATCTACATAACATTCTACATTTTTATGTAGCATGTCATTAAAGATCTTTTGCATTGCGCGTTGATATGTAGCTCCAGTTTTCTTCAAGCCAAAGGGCATTACCTTGTAGCAGTAGATACCTTTTGGAGTAGGGAAGGCTGTTAGTTCTCCGTCTTCAGGAGCCATGCAGATTTGATTATACCTAGAAAAGCCATCCATGAATGATAGTGCCTCGTGGCCAGAGGTCGCGTCCACCATGATTTTGATGATTGGCAATGGAAAGTCTTCCTTCGGGTAAGCATCGTTTAGGTCTCGGAAGTCTACGTAAACACATATTTGTCCAGATTTCTTAAGGATAATGACAATGTTGGAGATCCATTTAAGGTATTGCACCTCCAGAATGAAGCCTGCTTCGATTAGCTTGTTAATCTCGACCTCAATTTGTAGGATGAGCTCAGATCGATAGTGTCTTTGAGTTTGCTTTATCAGTTGCGTTTCGGGTTTGACTGCAAGACGATGCACGACAATGGTAGGGTTAAGGCCAAGCATTTCTTTGTAGGTCCAAGCAAAGACGTCTTTGTACTCTATTAGTAGTTGGTAGTACTCCTCGATTTCATCTGCATTTAGTAGTGCACTTACGAAGACAGGCTTTGGCTCCTCGCGTGTGGTTTGTGGTCTTGGCTTCCTTGTCTTTTTGTAAGTAACCAGTGTCCATCCTTCTTCATCATTGGTAAGTGCATTTTGGTCACTTGCCCTTAACGATGGTTGTGTAGAAGATGTCGTGTGGCTTAAGTATTGACGGGAGTGGTCATGGGTTATTTGGAGGGGCACAATATCAAATGATCCAAACACGATCGTAGTAGTGTGCGTTGCGGCCATGTCTTCTAGGTTGAGTTTGATTCACCTTTGTTGTGCCAACTTCATGATGAGCTCCTTAAGGAGGAAGCACTTACCAACGAGATGACTTACGATACGATGGTACTTGCAGTACCTAGGATTGTTAACACGATTCATCTCTTCAGGGCGCTTACATTTAGGTAACTCAATCACCTTCTTTTCTAGCAAGTCGTCTAACATTGCAGCCACGTCTGAGTCAGGAAAAGGGTACGTCTTTTGCTCCAGCTCCCTCAAGGTGCTTTTGTACCTATCTTGGGTTCGAGAAGGCTCACATCTCTTTATCTCCTTCGCTTTGTTCTTAGAGGAGATCTTGACGGGAGCAGAAAAGGTCTTGATGGAGGTAGTATTGATGGCAAAAGCTTCTTTGGCGTGCTACTTCCCAGTTTTATCTACCTTCGGGGCGAACACCTTATCCTTCTTGAAGTCGGTGATCGGCTCCTTCTTCCCATGATTGGCAATACTCAGCTCTACATCATGGGATCAAGTTGCCAATTCTTTAAATGTTCATGGTTTTATGCCTTGGAGGATGTAATGTAACCCCCATTGCATGCCTTGAGCACACATCTCAATGGCGGAGGTTTCAGAAAGTCGATCTTTGCAATCCAGAGTTAGTAAACACCACCTATTGATGTAGTTAACGATAGGTTCATCTTTCAATTGTTTCATACTCGTCAGCTCCAACATGCTTAAGGTGTGGCGAGTGCTGTAGAAGCGGTTGAGGAATTCCCTTTCAAGTTGGTCCCAACTGTTAATAGACTCAGGCTTGAGGTCGATGTACCAGTCAAAGGCATTACCTTTTAGTGAGCGCACGAACTGCTTGACGAGGTAGTCTTCATGCATCCTAGCATTGTTACAGGTTTCAATGAAATGGGCAATATGTTGTTTAGGATTGCCCTTTCCATCGAATTGCATGAATTTGGATGGTTGATAACCCATTGGCATCCTTAAGGCATCAATCCTTTTAGAGTTTGACTTTGAGTACGGTATGGAATCATGCAAGCTGTTCTACGCCTCCAGATGGTTGACGAGTGTATCATTGTCAGCCTTGTGATTGCTTGGCTCATTTGTGCCAGTTGGTATTTGATTGAAGTCGCACCAGTAGTCATGACTTGCATAGCTACGGGATACGAGCTATTGCTTAAGTGATCACGGGCTCGTGTTTCGTGCTCCTTTGGGAGAGTTGATGTAGGGGTTGAAGGCATGGCAGAGAGAGCTCTTGCCTTGCTTCGAGTTGTGACTCCCAAAATGCCACCACTTGTGGTAAGGATGTTCTTATTCTCCGCGTTGTTTGCAGGAACAACTTGATCCTTTCTTGATGCCATGTGTGTTTCTTGTGTATTTGGAGACAGAGATGAGAGGCAAAGATATCCCACCTGGTGTGCCAAATTTATAAACACGAAAATTCTGTAACGAATGAAACGAGAACACGTGTACAAAGTAGATTTGTATTAATGAATTTGTAGGGTTACAATCTCTGTTTACAATTTTTCTCTAATTCAGTCCTCAAATTTGATGTAGATGGTTGATTGTTGATCTAACGATTGCGATGGCTTGATCTCGAACGAATGATTAAACGATTGCTTCAAATTTTGAGCTTAAAACAATGTGTTGATTTCTTCACCTCAGGTTTAGGGTTGCGGCAAAGGTAGAGTTGATGTAGGATTTTGTTGATTTAAAGGTCTTGGCGACTTGATCTTGAATCGAACATCGCTACAAGTTTTAAGCTTGCAACAAAGTATTGAAGGAATCGGCATAAGTGCTTGTTGATTCTTCAAGGGAGTGCTTCAGCTTCGGTCAAATGAAAGCTTTGGCTTTGGTTATGCATTCTTCGAAGAGAGCTTTGGCATTGTATTAGTCTTCAAAGATTTGGCAGAGGTTCTCCTTTTGTGAGAATTTCGACCTTGAATGTAGAAATTGTCCACCCTTTGTTTGTCCTGGGACCTTGTATTTATAGACTTCCAAAATCATGCATTTGGCTTTGATTTGTTCCTTTCTTTACGAGCCTTGCATGACAAACATAGCTCATTATGTGTTAATTTAGGCGGCGAGAATCTTCTTTGCGTGATGATTTTTGTTTCGTTGGCGATAGCTGTTTAATGTAATAGTGTTATTTTGAAGGTTGTTGGTGTTATTGAGCTCGCTACTTCTATATGCGCCATTAAGATCTCAGATATTATTAGCACATAGAAATGGTTTATTCCTTTAATTTTTGCTTATAAGTTTCTAGAGTTGGCTAAGGAGATTTTATAGGTGTCTCTGCCTATTGTAAAGGAAAATGATTTGTTAATTTGAAAAACTTTTCTTCTGGGGCTTTAGTTTTTCTGATGGCTATGAAACTGTTTAACGTCGATTTCATGTTCAAAGTTGGGCTTCCACTATTTGGCGTCCTTTCATCCCACCCCGCTACTCTATTTTGGTTTGGAGGATTCTTTTCAATAAACTTCCAACGAAGGATTAATTACAACGAGGGGGTGTTCTTTTGGTACCAATACATCGGTGTGATCTCTTACTTTTCTTATGGTTCTTTTTCTCATCCTCGGCAACTTGGAACCCATTGTAAAAATTGTCTTTCCATTTTGTAGCACATGGTTTTCCTTGCTTTCATATTTTTTGGAAAAGGAATGCGATTGGTGATAAATTAGTAAAGTTAGGGTTACTCTCATCTTCCCTTGTATAGCATGTGGTTCCACCCTTGGAGACTCTCCTTTTGGTGCACACGAACTTTTTGAGCATCCCAGCCTACAAGTTTGTTTGCCCTCCTTGGTGAATATCTTTTTGCCTGTTTTCTCTCTCTTCCTTCTTTTTTTTTTTTTTGGTGCTTTGCAACTTGTATTGCTAGTTATTACCTTTTAGATTTCGTTTTAGAGGGGTTAGGGGACAGATTGTATTGCTAGTTATTACCTTCTAGATTTTGTTTTAGAGGGGTTAGGTGCCATGTCCATAAGGGTAATGTTTATGTCCCTCTTTCTTTTCATGTTTTTTTAGAGGTAACGTTTATGTCCCCCATGACTAGGTGCAACTTTTTTTTTTCATAGCAGTAAAAATTCCCTCGTATCGCCAAGGTTTCTTTAAAAAAAAAAAAAAAAATCTATCATGATCACCTCATATACAGCTGGATAAATGCCAACGTGACAATCCTATCATTTACAAATAGCCAATGAAATCAGACACACGTACTTATGTTAACATCCCCCTTCAAATGTAGCTAGGGTAACCTAAGATTGGAACTTTGTTTGACAAAAACAACGTTATGAAGTCTTTTGTTAAGAACACCTACAATTTGGGGTATATGAAGTATGCGGATATTACACCACTGAATAACCTTTTTCACTCTATCCCTGATAAAATGGTAATCATAATCCAAGTATTTAATCCTGGAATCAAACACAGTTTGATGCTGATAGCAATAACTGAATTAGTAGAGTTCATAGATAATATCATTTATTAAAACAAAGATTAGTGGAGTTGGAATGAACTGATGAAGATCCTTAAGTAACATTCTAATCCAAGCTAAATCAACTGCAGAATGTCCAAGGGCCTTATACTCTACTTCTATATAACTCCTGGACACATATGGTTGCTTCTTAGATTGTCATGAGATAGAATTATTGCTTAGATAGACAACAAAATAAGAAATTGATCTTCTTGTATTCAAATCGGTGCCCAATTTGCATATAAAAATGCAAACACTACCCAAAAAAAAAAAAAAAAAAAAAAAAAAAAAAAAAGGCTTTCCAAACGAAACAAATTTGTCGAGCCAATTACATTTTTATTGCCTCTAATTTTTCCCGATGAAATATTCGTCAAACAATGAATTTAAAGAAAAAGAAAAGATACAATACATGCTCAACGAATGTATTTACCATTCAAAGTGTTTAGATATTTGTAAAAATTCAAAATTAAAACAATATTTGGGGGTCAATCCCTAAACCTTTTAGGATTTAGGGTTAAAAGCTACAATAAATACAATATTAAAGACATTTATTTAATTATATTAAAACAAAAATTCTTACAATTGTATGTGAAAAAATGTTAAACTAACTACGACTATTGAGGTGGTTGGTGGGATGGCGGCTGAAGGTTGCTCGGAAGATCAGGAAGGTGAATGCCAGAGGCTGACATTGGTTGGGCTATCCCAGCAATGTACCACAAAAGGCCCTTCTCTCGCTGGTAAACGGCTACTTCCTTAGCTTCTTTTTACTAGTGCGCTTCTTTTTCTCGCTAGTACATGATCGCTAGCTCAATCTCCAACTATTGTAGTCTTGAAGATGTCCCACTTGTAGTATGACATCTGGATGAAGAAGAGCCCCCGAGGTCCTTTACCCTACCCACCCCTAGACCGTAGAGTTCTTTGCCTTTCCGTCGCCTAACCCCGTCCATTAACAACTTTAAAGAGACCTTAGGATCAGGTGTTAGTTCGTCAATTGGCACATTCGATTGCTTTTAGTAGAGGTTAGCGAGTGTTAGAACCAAATTCGCGTACCTTCATGAGCGGTGGTTGAGCGCAAATCTGAGCAACCTGCAAAATAGTGAAACAACCGTGAAAAAGGCAAGGACCCATGGGAGGGGTTGTACCGACCAAAGGTTCTCCGACACTCAACGTAGTGAATGATTTTAGACTGAAGCAGTAGGCAAGAGAATTCAAGTGTTTAGATTGCATTACCATAGATGAACCCTAGATGTGTATATTTAAACCATGGAAGGGAGACCTTTTTAGGATAGAATTGTTGTTCAAAGCCGGAAGAATCCTAGAGGATATCTAAAAGTAGATATTGCATGCTTTTAGGACTTGTGACTACTTGCGGCACAACCAATCCCTTGGTTGTAAGAACTCAAAGACTTATAGGATCTGATTGTATTCATATTCGGATCAGATCACATGTCTTGCAAAACAATCATGGTCATCCAGCAGAGTCACTACGACTCTGTCTAGTGCCTCGGAATAGAGATATGGTGGCACCCCTACTCCATCTAATACATCTCTGCTTGGAGCTAGTGAGTACATGACCAAACTTCTTAGGTAACTGTATTCGGATTAGTTTTACTCCTGGCTTGGAAAATCATGGTCCCACAACGAAGTACTTATCATTTTTTTGCAAAATAAAAGCCTACAACAAAAAAAATAAAAAAATAAATAAAAAAATAAAAAACCCAATTAAGATTATCGATCATAATTTCAAAATTTGTAACCTTAATGAATTTTGAAATTAAAACTTTGAACGGAATACTTACATAAATGACCGCACAACCACTCTCACTTGTCAATCCTCTCCTTAAATTTCGAGGGTGGATCTTTATGAGCTTCAGCAGGAGATGCATAAGCCTTATAGTACATATGCAGCTCATACTTTCACTCTCCGCTCAATCCACACCCATTTTATGTACTCTTTTGTATTTAGGTACTCTATATTAATGGATAAGTTGGTCTGAAATAGAAAAAAAAAACCAAGTGTAATAGTTAAAAAAAAAATCCATAATAAGTAACAGTTAAACTATCATAAATTAAAAATTCACCGAAATCTTTCTCATCATATCGTCATGCACTGAGGGAGAGCTTCTTCTATGAGGGGTCGAGCATGGGGCACTTGGTCCGGATGGTGGCACCCATGTCATGAATCAACAAGCTGTTGACCTTTTTGCTCGCTCGCCGATGAAGTGGGCTGTCATCGACCACGATCCTGTTTTGTAATAAGCAGGTGATCTAGTTGGAGGCTAAGCCTATACAAATCCCTCGCACTTTGGTCTTCTTCCCGAGTGGGAGTTCTCTGTCTCCCTACTATCGCATGTATGCTAAATCGGCCTTTACGACGTCAATATGGTGGGATATGAATACCATAGGCTCATGTCGTCTACAGTTGTGAACATTCTTGATGGATTGAGGCACCCACGATGCATCAGATGTACTGAGGCCGACTGCTAACTCCGCAATGGCCATTGGGTATTTGTAGTCGGGTTAGTCTAACCCGAAGTGAAGGCAGAGTGACGGCCATTGGTGATCAATTGTGATGGCATCTATGAAAAAGAAACACAATAATTTGTACAATGTTCACATATTTCCAACAAATGTCTCAAATTTTACAAATTTCCTACAATTTTCACAAATTTCACAAATTTCCTATAATTTCACATTTGTACAATTTTTTACAAATTTCCCTATTTTCAAAAAATTTCTCAAATTTCTACAATTTTCAAATTTCCCTATTTTCCTATAATTTTCTACAAATTTTACAAATTTTCCAATTTTTGTATAATTTTTACAAATATCCCTATTTCCTGCAAATTTCATATAAATTTCACAAATCCTAAAACTCTACCATTAGTCCTACAAGTTTCACAAGTTCCTACATTATTTATTTATTTTTTTTTTACAAATTTCACATAAATTTCTCAAGTTTCTACAATTTTTACAAATTTCCCTACACAAATTTCCATGTTTTCCTGCACTTCACAAATTTCATATAAATTTCACAAATCATAAAATCCTACTTTTAATCCTACAATCCTAAAATTTCACAAATCCTAATTTCACAATCTTAATTTCACCTAATTTCGCAAATCCTATAAATTATCTTACAAATATTAAAATTAGAAACAAAAGGGAGAGACAGGACTTAAAGTTTTCAGAGAAAGGACTGAAGTACAGAGAAGAAAAGGTTTGTCGCGCTGGAGGAAGGACGGGCTGGAGGTGGATGCTGGCAGAGAGAGAGAGGGAAGAGAGAGAATTCAATGCCACGCGAAGAGGAAGAAGAGGAAGACTCTCAGTGTTATAACATAACATGTGTCCATAACCTTAAAATTTGGTCCGGCAAACTAGGATAGCTAGTCGGGCAAAGGTCAATTAAACATGTCAACTAAATTTAATTTTTTGACGAAAAAATTAGTAGGAAATAAAGTTTGGCTGATTAATTTTATAGTATTTCGTCAAGCAACCCTTTTAACCTTGTGGAAAATTTGAATTTTTGGGAAAAAGCGAGGTGAATTTTTTACGTCAACTTTCTAAATTAGATCCTTGGCATATTTAACTTAAATCATAAATATGTCTTCATTCTCCTTGTACTGAACTTCAATTTTCACATATCCTTAAGTTCAAATGCCTCATTGAGATTTTGAATAACTAGCTGCACTTTGGAAGAATTGAAACATGTCAACGTAATATCATCAACATATAGTAATAGCACTACCATATCATCACCATCATGTTTGTCAAATAGACTAGAATCTAATTGAGAAGCTTGAAATCCAAGAGAGGGCAAAGCAAATGACTAGTAAACTAGGAATTCCAAGCCTTTAGTACTTATTTAAGTCTATAAGAGTGATTTGACCAACTTACACTCGTGATTTGGATGTACCAACTTACACTCGTGATTTGGATGTTGAACAGTGATAAGGCCCTGAGGTTGCCTCATATAAACCTTTTCCTATAATTCACCATGTAAGAAGCATATGTGAAGATTCTAGAGAGACAGAGGACATCGGCATCAACATCGTCCCTCAACTCACATACTACCACATGAATTTATTACAAATTGCTCAATGGTATTAAAACTAAAATCATTCGGATTTCTTTTGATTAACTATATTTTCAGAGAAGCTAACATGACCACATATGGTTTTGGTAATTTGGCACGTCTCTATGGCCAATTTTGTATTTGGATTGATAACTTTCATCACATGTTGTTCCTACTTCCAGGTTACATTTTGACAAGTTCGGACATATCTATAGAGAAAATCCTCTTTGAAAGTATTTTTTTTTTTTCCTTTTTCAAAAAAGAAAAAGGGAAAAAAAAGAAAAAAAAGGAGGAACTTTAAGGAAAAGCTTCTGGCATTATTCACTTTAACGAAAAATTACATTTTTACACTAAAAAGTCAATCATGGTACTATTCACTTTACCCTTTATTTTGTCTTTATCGTTAAAACTCAAAGTTTTTAAACAATTTTCATTAATTTTCCTTATAAAATAAAAAAAAAATAAATAAACTGAGCGAACAAAGAACATGAGGAAAAAAAAAGGTGTGGAATGTTACAAGTGAGGATGCACGTCGATCGCCATAGTAATAGCCAACAACATCATTACATAGGTGCAAATAAAGTAAGAGGTGTAAGTATGGTTGTCATTGCAGTATTTTATTTATTTTTAAAATTTATTATTGAGAGATGAAAAATTCGAAATTATTATAATAATTTAAATGAGAGGAGAGTTTCAAACTCGAAACAAATTGGTTGAAATCCAAAACCCTATGCTTGCAGTATATTTTGGATATTAAAGATGAACAAAGCTTGATTGCTAATTAAAACAAAGTAGAAGCTCATGCTCTTACTCAATAACAACTTGACAAGTGTCCAAATTATTTGTTCAAGCTTTAATTTTTTAAACACTTGTCAAATTGTTATTGAGTGAGAACAGAAGCTCTGCCTTTTTTTGAAACAGCCAACATTTGTCCATTAAAGATTGTACAAGTTTTTCTAAGGGGAGGGATCGGTGAAGTTTGGTAATATCATAATGGCACTTAATATATTTAAGTTTGGTAATCCCAGTCGTCAAAGTCAACAGCTTGGAGCAATCGTAATCTAACCGCGGTGACGAGATCCCCACTAGGAAGACCAGACCTGTCTGTTGAAACATGTGTGTGCACAGTACATTGCATGCACATATGGCCAACAAAACTGCAGAATTATTGGAACACAAAAAGACTTGTCAGTTAAAATCACTACTGTATATATCCGTACGTCCAACTTCATCGTCATACGTATACGTGCATGAAGTAGAGGAAGCATTCTGTAGTACAGTAGTAGTAGTAGTTGTCTCTTCTCTTTTAAGATATAGAAAGTTTTAACGAAAAGTTTAGAATACTGTTTACTTGAACGAAAAATCATATTTTTACATTAAAAAGTTAATCCTGATACTATTCACTTTAATCTTTATTTTGTCCTTATCATTAAAACTCAAATTTTTCAAATCATTTTCATTAATTTTTCTTAAGATATATCATTGTACGCAGGCGTAGTTTTATAAATTATTTATCAATGATAACTGTAAGTATCTGCCGACTAATAACTAGTGCACCTCTGCAATTGGACTGCATTGATTTTGTGCGGTGATCAGTGAGTGTGGGGGGTTGCGATTAGATACCTGTTGTTGTCATTTTACACACACATATACATACACTGATACAAAACCCGATCAAACGGAGGATGTGAGGACAAAAAACAAAAGACTGGGAAGGTGACTTGACAGGTTGATCGCGATCAAGAAAACATACGAGGGTCCACTGGCACCGTTTGATTTATCCGTCCATCCATTCATTTATTGGGATGTATACTGAATTAATTAAACAGTCAAGTATTTATTTGACCATCTGACCAGAGCCAGACCCTGACCTTGTGTGGACTTTCTGACAAACTAATGTTGGTGTACCTGCGAGCAACCAAACTAAGTAGGCCGGGGATCGACACCGATCTTCTAGCTTTTTTTGGAACCCTAGTAAGTGTTAAGAAAGTACTGGAGGGAGCGATCGATGGCATCTTTCTGTTGTTTGTTTTGTCTTTCTCACTGTTCATTGATGCCTTTTGTTCGTTTTTTTTATTTTTTATTTTTATTTGTTTTTACGTTTTACATAATTTCCAAAATAATATATGCAGGCAAGATACCCGTGAGTTTCATAAACAGCCGTTCACGTTTATGTTAGGATATTTTTTGATATTTTATGGATTAGGGTTTTCCTACTATAATGAAATGTGATATCTTTTCCATTTTCTAGTAGGTTTGGGCTTGCTTCTCTGTTTTTCTTTTAATTTTTAATATTTTAACTTTTGGAATTTGGTCTTAAAAAATATGAATAAATACCTTTTTGTAACTTTGTAGTAATAAATTATTAACCAAAATGTAATTTTTTTTGTTATACATCCGTGTGATGAACAAATTTTACACAAACGTAGAATAACTCTTTGGTACCTTTAAAATCAATAAAGAAAAGAAAAGACCTTGTCACACCTATGTGGTGTGAACCAAAGACCCTTCGATCTATATTTCAACTTAACTAAGAAGCTATAGGTTTCGTGGTTAAGAAACATTATCCCCCCTTAGCCAACAACAATTGACTATAGCAGATGTAATGAGGGACACCAATTAAGAATCCCGTTTAGGGATGAAACATCAGCCATAATATATTGGATCTTGTTGCAGTCCTATTGGATTAGGAATGTGATTGTGTAAATCCCAGTGTATCTAGAAGTATCTTGTATATTCCCTTTAGTAGTTTAATTCCAATTAGAGATGTAATCCTATTAGGGTAAGGATTCTACCTATCATACTACTATAAATTAAGGCATAAGGGGGTGATATAACACATACCTCAGAATTACATATCTCTCTTCTCTTTCAGTTGCCCTGGCCCCTCTCCATCTCTGTCCTTCATACAGTTCAGTCAAATAGGCCTACAACACGTTATTAACACACTCTTGCCAGAAGCTAAGGAATTGAAGGATCGTAGGAGGATGCTTTCTTCTACAAAATTCAAAGGTTTTCAATTGTTTTCTGCCAATTATGTTCTTCTAAATAAATTAAGATATTTGAAAAAATCTTGAAGCATGAAAACATTCCCCATGATGCATGAATCCCCTATATTTATATTTTCCTTCCAATTATATATATTGTATATATGTTCATATATTTTGTCAATATATATACTTGTTCATGCATTACGCATTTATGCTATGTGGAATTTGTGAGTCAAAGCATCGAAATTAATTTAGAAGCAATTAGGGTTTTTAACCCTAGAATTCGAAGAAAAAAATAGAAGAAAAAACCTGGGATTATTTTTTTTGCGACATCGTTGCCGCACCACTGTGGCACTATAGCTGGACCGTTGCGCTAGCTTGAAGCCCAACTGCGTGGGGGATAATGTTGTTTTGACACATTGGACCATGCGTGCAGCTTTTCTGGGCTTGCTGCTTTTCGAACCCAACTAAGCTTCAGCCTGGGTTGACTACCACACGGGCCTGAAGTCCCCAATCCAACCCGAGTCCATGCCAACACGACCTGTCATCGTCTATTAGGTTTTTGCCTTGCCTCGGCCTACATGCCTCAAGCCTTTGGCTTGCTGGGTTTGTCCCTACAGCCCGTTAACCCAAAACCCAACTTTGGTTGTGGCTTCGCCCTGTACACTGGTCTCAGCCCATATCGCCAATAGCCTTGTTACTGGGCTTCCCAGCTCTCAGCCCGTGGCTTGCAGCCATGTATCGGGCTGTTTCTGTAACCACCCGAGCCCAATTTGCCCTTTAGGGCTTTGCCCTACTGAAGGCACCTAAGCCCAATATGCCCTTTAGGGCTTTGCCCTACTGACGGCACCCAAGCCCAATGCTATTGAGCTATGGTTTTTGGAATCCAATGCTAATTTTTGGTATTTTAAATAATTTTAACTCGAATGTTATAATTATTTTTGCTTTTACGATCGACCCTAGCAATCCACTAATCTGACAATTAATCCAAAATTATTGGCCCGAAGTCCACTTTTTGGCAATTAACGATTCAATAAATTATTTCCTCTTTTTGAACCGTTTGACTATCATTTGTAGTCCCGAAGCACTTACACTTGGGTTCCTGAAGCAATCCATAAATCCACTACACTTTATTGTATATTGTATTTTGTGTTCTTGCAGGTACCCCTATATGAACTAAATGTTCATAACTAAATCGAACCTATATTTTCGAATTTAGTGCCTTTGAAACCTGAAGTTTTCATTCAGAACTTACCACATGAAACCTGTAGCTTTCATGCTTAAATTAAACCAATACATGTCTATAAAACCTGTACGTTCTACGGTATATATCTATGGCTTTCCATATGACTAACCACATTTTTGTGTAGGGACATGTCGAACTTGAACAAGCTCGATTTCACTGCTTTGGAAGTCTCTAGAAGAAACTACTTGAAGTGGGCTCAAGTCATGAAGTTCCATCTTACCGCAAAGAGTCCCAGAGCAACGACGATGCACCCGTCGATGAAGCTCAGAAAGCTACTGCTATGATTTTCATCCGAAGACACATCCATGATGCACTACAGACGGACTACCTCGTAGAGGAGGATCCACGTACCTTATGGCTCACTCTGGCCGATCACTTCGATCACTAGAAAGACATTTTCTTGCCTAAAGCAAGGCACGACTGGCAGCATTTACGCTTTCAAAATTTTAAGTCTGTGAACGAATACAACTCTAAAGTTTGTAGAATCTAATCACTACTTAAGTTCTGTAATGAGGACTTAACCGAACAGGATATCCTGGAAAAGACCTATTTGAACTTCAATGTCACCAATATTGTCCTGCAGCAACAATATAGGGCACAAAAGTTCACCAAATTTTTGGATTTGATATCTGTTCTCCTTCTCGCTGAAAAGCAACGCCAGCTTTTGATGAAGAATCATCAAGCTCGACCCACTGGCTCGAACGCCACGCCTGAAGAGTATACGACCAATTTTAGCAGGGAAACCCCATCGTGGCTTTGGAAAAGGGCGGCAAGGCCTACCACGGGCCTAAGGTCCGCCGAAAAAGGCCTATCCAAATGAGGAAACTTGACCCAGAAGCGCCAAACCCTTGCCCCGAAGACCTCAAACTTTAAGAACAAGGGAAAAGCTACCGTTCAGTCTGATTTCATTGAACTGGACATGTGCTATCGCTGTGGATCAAAGGATCATTGGTTACGCGTATGCCGAGTTACCCCTGAGGCTATTGCCAAGTATCATTCCCATTATGAGTCTCACTTTGAGCATGTAGAACTTTCCGAAGGTGCTACTACAACTCTGGAGGTTTCAGATTTTCAGGAGGCATTTGCTCCCATGGAAGAATAAAGTTTTATTTTTCTAAGACATGTTAAGGCATTTTTTTTTATCCCTAGTCGCTGAACCCACTAGGAGTGGTCGAACCCCCCTAAATTTTAATGTTTATGGTTTAATTTTCAAACAATTTTTCAAAGTATTTGGAATTATTTGTTTGGTTTTGGTTTGTTTTGAACTATGGATAATTATTTTATGGATATTATTTCTCGAATTGATTAATTGAATGAATGGAATTATATTTATGCATGTGACCAATTAAATTAATTTATTTCTAAGTATGACTAGTAGGGAAGTTCGTTGTCTGGCTTAGACAAAATTGAAAACAAAATAGATAAGCTTTCCCAACCAAAACCCACACGTAGAGAAAAGCCATTGGTGAACTTCCCAGAATCTTCATCCAATACCATTGCCTTGAAAACAATGTCCACAAGCCAAAAAATAGATCAAATGTTACATGAATTAAAACAAGAAAAAACAGTCAATGTTTAATAACATCCAAATGAGTCTCATGAAGAAACAATTTCTACAGTATGGGATTCAGAAAATGAAATTGAAACCGATTATGTTAGGAAAGTAGAACAAGTTTTTCAAAATCTTGAACTGAAACGAATCACAAACAAAAGAGTCAATCCAACAACTCTTACCAAAAATTGGTATCCAAGGCCAACACCTCTGGATATTCAGTTTGAGGAAAGAAACATCCAAAATCAATTCTCTATCTCAGCTGATAAACTCTATGAATGGAATATAGATGGTTTATCAGAACAAGAACTCTTGAAGAAACTACAACACATCTCTATGGTTGCTAATAGTTATATTACCAATCATAACCTTAGTCAAACAAAAGTTGTCAACCTATTGGTCACTGGATTCACATGAATGCTTCATTCTTGGTGGGAAAAACATCTCATTGAATAGTCAAGAAATGAAATCAAACATGCAGTAAAAAAAGATGAAGATGGACCACCCATCTTTGATGAACATATCGGACAAGGAGTCCCAGATGTAGTCAATACCCTACTTTTCCCCATTATAGAACATTTCATAGGAACACCCAGCAATGTTACTTCCAGAATTCATGATTAACTTAGTAATTTAAGATGTCCACCCTTAAGCGATTTTAGATGGTACAAAGATGTTTCTATGTCTAGAGTCATGCTTAGAGAAGATAGTAATCAACCATTTTGGAAAGAAAAATTCATCAATGGATTACCAAACCTTTTTGCCCATAAAATTAGGAATGTTTTAGTTAATGAAGAAGGTATCATACCACATCATACCCTTACATATGGAAATATAATTAATATTATCCAGAAGGAAGGATTAAAAATGTGTATAGATATGAAAATCTCAAAACAAATTAATAAAGATAAATCAATAGCCAAATACGAATTAGGAACATTTTGTGAACAATATGGATTACCTCCTATTGCTCCATCCAACAAAAAGTAAAGATCAGAAACCTACAACAGGTACACAAGTAAGTACTCTAGTAGGAGATATCCCAAATATAACAAATTCAAAAATAAGAATTTTGAAACAAATAAATTTTACGAGAAACCTAAGTCCAACAAGTGGAAGAGGAAACCCTCAGGAAAATTCCACTCCAAGAAACAAGAACAAAAAGGAAATTGCTATAAATGTGGCAAATTCGATCATTATGCAAATAAATGCAGAGTCAAGAAAACAATTAACTAATTGAAAATCTCTGAAGAAGAGAAAGCCCAATTAATCCAAGTCCTAGAATTAAGAGACACATACCATAGTCAATCCGAAGATGATTTAAGTTCTAATTCGTCTTCTTCCAATAATTCATCAAGTAGTCTTTCATTCCCCCGACATTAAAATAGGATGCACTGACACTTGTTGTAAAAATATTTCAGTCCTCAATAAACAAGAAGAACAAGAAGATCTTTTTATTGAATTAATCATCAAAGTAGAAGACCCTGAATTAAAGTCATTTTATTTGAAGAAACTTAAGAAATTAGTGTCCCAGGAAGAAACCAGTACTAGTCAACCGCAAGTATCCCAAAAAATTAGCGTTGGCACAACCCAAGAAAGATTCAATAAGTCTAAGAAAGAGATTACTGTCAAGGACTTACAAAGAGAAGTCAATAAAATCAAAGATGAAATTAGGTTTCTAAAATCAGAAAACCTAGAAATTCGTACACATTTCAGTAAAGTTCAGACACAAACACTTGCCAATAATAACGACGAAGAACACAATAGTTCTTCCAATTTAGATTCTTAGTCTGAAGAAAAATCACCAAAAGGTTTAATAGTAGGATTATTAGACAAGATAAGAATCCAGAAATGGTATTCTAAAATCAAAGTAATAATTGAAGATTTTCACTTAGAAACAATTACTTTGATTGATTCAGGAGCAGACTTGAATTGTATTCCAGAAGGATTAATCCCTACTAAGTATTTTTATAAATCAATAGAGTCAAGAAGTTATGGAATTCTGTAAAACAGAAATTCAAGAACTTCTTAATAAAGGAATAATTAGAAAAAGCAAATCACCATGGTCATGTCCTGCTTTCTATGTCCAAAAGAATGCAGAATTAGAACGAGGAACCCCTAGGTTAGTTGTGAATTACAAACCTCTTAATGAAGTCCTAGAATGGATACGATATCCAATTCCTAACAAAAGAGATTCAATTAAGAGACTCAGTCAAGCTGTCATTTTCTCAAAATTTGACATGAAGTCTGGATTTTGGCAAATTCAAATTTATGAGGATGATAAATACAAAACAGCATTTGTCACTCCTTTTGGTCATTATGAATGGAATGTAATGCCTTTCGGTCTTAAGAATGCACCCAGTGAATTTCAAAATATCATGAATGAAATATTTAATCAATACAGTCATTTCTCAATTGTTTATATTGATGATGTTCTCATTTATTCCAAATCGATAGATGAGCATTGGAAACACTTAAACATATTTGCTAGGATAATTAAGTCAAATGGATTAGTTGTCTCAGCAAGCAAAATCAAGTTGTTCCAAACCAAGATTAGGTTTTTAGGATACAATATCCACCAGTCAACCATTCAACCAATAGATAAAGTAATTCAATTTGCAGATAAGTTTCCAGATGAAATCACTGACAAAACCCAATTACAGAGATTTCTAGGATCATTAAATTATGATGCCGAATTCTATCCTCATCTTAGACAGCAATGCAAACCCTTGTTTGATCGTCTCAAAGAAAATCCCTCACCATGGTCCAATACTCATACTTCCATCGTCAAGCAAATCAAATCACATGTTAACACTTTGCCTTGTCTTGCCATTCCAACCCCCAATTCATTCAAAATTGTTGAAATTGATGCCTCTGAAATTTGTTACAGAGGTATTCTCAAACAGTCCATTTCTTCCAGATCTCTTAAACAAATTGTTCATTTCCATTCAGGAGTATGGAATCCAGCACAAAGTAATTATAGTACTATTAAAAAACAAATATTATCTATTGTATTATGCATTAGCAAATTTCAAGATGATTTATTAAATCAAAAGTTTTTAGTCATAGTCGATTGCAAATTTACAAAACATGTTTTACAAAAAGATGTTCAAAACATTGCATCAAAACAAATTTTTGCACGATGGCAAGCCATATTAAGTATTTTTTATTTTGAAATTGAATACATTAAAGGCAGCCAACCTTATATATATATAACTATTGTATGAAGCTTTAGAAATAGGCCAAGTAGTTCTTTCATTCACAAATAGATTAAAGAGAACCAAAATTTATACTAAAGTTTGAATGAAAAATAGCAATTTGTAATAATTGATTCATTTTGGCAAAAAAAGGAAGAAAATAATGTTAAAGGGAGAAGTAAATAACCTTACATTTTATTCATCTTGATGCATATGGCATGATGTTAGCACATCTTTATATACAACATTTGAGTGCTAGAAACATTTGCAAAGCTAACAATTGCTGTAAAAAGAAAATGCATAACAGAGTTACAATCTGTAGCAATTGCACCTTAAATTCCAAATCTTCAAGGAATTGAATATGACTTACTTTTTAAATTGGTAGAACAATTTGGAAGGCATGACAGAACCTGGACAAAGCATTACCATATGAGCAGGGCATGACAGAACCTGGACAAAGCATTACCATATGAGCAGGGCATGACAGAACCTGGACAAAGCATTACCATATGAGCAGGACATCAAAACATATAAGAAAAAAACTGAAATTCAAAACTAAAATACCACATATGTATTGGGAAACTAAGTAAGACATTCGTCAAACTATTTAGGGTAGAAACATCCAAAGATAAGATGGTCTTTGTATTTATTTGAGGTTTTGGTACCCCCAGTCCAAATTTTATATTCAAGTCTAAATGAAAAATATCAATTTGTAATAATTGATTCATTTTGGCAAAAAAAAGAAAGAAAATAATGTTAAAGGGATAAGTAAGTAAACCTGATGTTTTATTCATCTTGTTGCATATGGCATGATGTTAGAACATCTTTATATACAACATTCTTTGTATAAACTCTAGATTGTCCTGCAATGACACCATTTCTTAGAAGGACCTTGGTTGTCTATGTGGAAACTCCTCTTGACAAAGTTACATAAAGTTGGCCATGGCTGAACACATGATTAGGAAGATAGACACCCACATATGGAATTGTTTGGCCTTGAGATTTGTTTATGGTCAGTACAAACCTTAATCTTACAAGAAATTGTCAACGTATAAAAGAGAACGGAAGCTTTACATTTTCCGAAGGCTTCAAAGGAATGCGTGGCAAGAAGACTCTTGTGCCCTTAAAATGCCCAGTTAATATTTCAACATCTATGCAATTTGGAAAGAATCGCCGACATATCAACCTTGTTCCATTGCATAACCCAGTTTTCGGATCAATATTTCTAAGGAGCATGATTGGTGCACCCAACTTCAATGTCAACTTATGAGTAGGCAAGCCACCTGGAGTTATAGAATTCAAAAACTCATGTTGATATAAGTTTTGAGGGTCATCCTCAACTCTATCAAAAGAGTAATAAATGTGTTGTTCCCCAGGAAATGAGTTTAACACCACTTCATTTAACTTGTCAATGTCCTTATTCCTTGGGGTGATGATAACCCTATTAACCATATAAGAAATGTTGAAAGCATTCTCCTCTAATCTTGGAATTCCAAAACCAATAAGCTCACCGATTGATTCATCGCCATGCCAAGGAATAACAAATGAATCCGGGATTCTAATCATATCATCTTCTACAAATGACTCATTTCCATCACCAACACGGAGTAGGAATTCTGCAAAATCTGGGTCTTGTTGAGCTCTCATATTATGTTTCAACCGGATAACTTGAATCTCGTTCCATAATGAGGACTTTACAATGTGTGCATCTATCAGTTGTGCTTTGGTTCCATGGGGCATAACGGGAAGAACTTGATGAAAATCTCCTCCAAGAATCATCACTTTGCTACCAAATTGTGTTTCCATGCCTGTTATACACTACTAGAAATTTCCACTTTGCCGACAAAATTAGTTTGTCGGCAAAAGTCAAAATTCGTCGGCAAATAGCCTTTCCCAACGAAAAATTTTGTCGGCAATTTTGTCGCTAAAAGCATGTCGCGCAAGGTCTTTCTCGACGAATCTTGATATTTCGTCGGCTCATTTTTAAGGCAACAAATCTCAGCCGACAAACTGTGCTCGTCACCAAAACAACATTGCGACAAAATATTTTGTCAGCATAGATTGTTTTTTCACGATGAAGTTATTTGTCGGCTTAATGATCTTGTCGCAACAAAACATTTTGTCAACTGAGTAATCTTGTCGCGACAAAATGGTTTTTCGGCTACATACTCCTATGCTAACAAACTAGTTTGTCGGCTCAAATTACTTGTGTAGACAAAACAATTGGTTGGTTGAATCTTTTGTGAACAAAAACATTTGTCGGCTAATTATTTTTGTGCCGACAAAACATGCCAAGTCCAATGTTTTCTAATTTTTATTCGCATTTGTTTTTAATAATATTTTTAACCATCACAAACAAGCAAGCTTAAGAGATCAAGAAGGGGCGGGAATGAAGAATTAATGTAGGAACAACACAAAATTCTTGTAATATAAGCTAATGTAAGGTTCACAATTCGGTTTAGTAACAAAATACAAAAATATCTATGTTTTCATTTCAACATTACTATAATATAGATAAAATATCCTTGAGTATCACCATTCTCACTATAGTCCTCATCACGTTGATATGCAGCATCACTAAATCAGGAAACGATGAGGATCATCATGAAACATTCCAGTATATCAAACAACTGTGGAAGAAAGACAAATAAAAAAACTTGATTAGCAAACATTAAGGGTGCTAAATATCATTGACATTAAGGAAACGCAAGGCCACACTAGAGTGATATTTCTAAAAAAAATAACTTATGAAACCATAAATGTGTAAACAAGATAAAGATATCTACTAATGATGTTAACTTACCGACCCCTTGCAGCATCACAACCTAGCAAATTACATGTTTAATAGATACCAGGTAATAATCAAGTTAGCATCAACTACTTATATGTCATTCATCACTGTAAACAACAAGATGAACATTATTAACAGCAAGACAACATGATTCTCACACTCTGTAAACAAGGCAACATGATCATCTGGTCTTTATTACATGTCATATAAGAAAGTAGAGAGGACATATTGAATTTTTTCTTTGTTATTTTCTACTTTACTACTTTTTTAATGTCATTATGTTACTAAGTTATCTTGTAAATGCAATTCAATATTTTCTTTGTTTCAATTAGTTTACGTGTTTCTTAGGTTTGAAGAGTGAAGATGAAGAAAGAAGAAAACAGAGCACTTTTTCGATTGAAATGAGTTTAGTATCCTGGAAGTAGGAACTGACTGTGCAGGTCAGCCAACTTTATGAGTTAAACTGCACTTCCTCAGAAGGAACCAAGTGTTGAGCCTTATACCATTGGAAAAATATGGAAGTTAGCTTTCAGAGGAATTTTACGGTTCATGATTCCGATTTCTGTAGAAGACGTTATAGCAATTTTTGTACAGGACGTCTGTCCTTAAGTGGTATTTGCAAGGTGATTTCGGATTTACAAGTTTTAATTAAAGAAAACGTGCAAAGCAAAAAGAGAGTTTCTATAAGAGTTTAAGACTATCCTAAAAGGTTCAGAACTATTATTTTTATGGTTTTGGTGTGCCACATCATCAACATTCCAATTCAAATAACGAGAGAGTTAGAGAAGTCATATTCAAGCAACGATTTGAGAATTTATTCAAGAGAAAAAGAAGGAAATAGGGAGAAACTTTCGAGACTAGGAGTAGTAGTCTTAGCAAGTAAATCATAAGTAGATGATATAAATCCTTGAAAGGTCTATAATTTATATAAACATAACAATACCAATCACCTAGCTAAGTAGATTATAACTCTAGAACATAAGCATATGCACCTGAAAACATAAATAAACTATACTAAAGCATCCTAATTCATCACTGTTTATAATCTTTATCAGTGTAAACAAGAAGATATAGACACCTACTAATCAAGTTAATCCTCAAATATCAAAATTACCTAGCGTGAATGATACTCACACTGGTCTCCATGCTGTGCTGATACCAGTTGTAAGCTATCTAGCCCAGAATTCCACTTAGCCATAGACAACCTGCAAGTGTTATAGAAAGGAAAAACAAATATTATACAAATGGATGCCCAAATCAACCAAAAATTGGATACCTAGATCATAGAACTCGAACCGAAATAGTTTCATCCATAAATGCGATTCAATCAAAGCAAATACAATTATTTCATTTTCCAATAAAAACATGGAAAACGAAAAAAATAAATTAAAAAAAAAAAACTAATGGCATATATATATATATATATCAGGGACACAAACAGTTGCAGAGGCGTGGATTATACCTTTTCATCTTGGATTTGAGAACTTGGTGTCGTCTTCGATCTGGAGGCTTCTACACAGAGAATACATCATAAGACAGTCATCTTCTATTTTTCTTTGATCTACTATGATCGGAGATGAAATTAAAAGTAGAAGGTGAGAAAATTTTACCTGTGAGTGTGTCTGCACCAAGATCAGGAGGTTTGGAATCCTGACTTGCCCGGCTGAGCCCAATTTATGAAGAGCAGTCAAAATGGAGGAGCGGATCTGACCATGGCGATGGTGATTCTGTGCATGCTTCTGATTCTAAATCGCACCTGCAAAACGGCCGACAAATTAATGCAGCGGTGGATCGATAGTGAAAGACGACGGAGGGAAGAGTGAAGTCGGGCTGTCTACGACGACTCAAACGGATCGAAATTTGATAGAAATCCTTAGAAGCCGGAGTCGGCGACGCCTGATCTGTACATCATGGGCTGGTCTCGTGAGTCTGGGTCTGGGAGATGAGAATTAGGTGTGGATTTGTGTTTTGTTGGAATGGATCTCTTGGGTTCTTGAATTTTCGGTGGTGGGCAGCAAGCGACATGGAGAGGAGGCCGTGGATTGCGACAAAGCGATGGAGAGAGAGAAGTTGCGAGAGTTTGAGAAATGAAGGATGGAGGCTAGGCATTTGTTTCTGAAAGAGGAAAGGCAGAGAAGTTGTGGGAGAGAAATGAAAAGGAGGAGAGAGCGCGCGATTCTCTTTGGAAATTTAGTTTTTAGGCGCCACGCCAAAATTTTGGCAGCCCGCCAAAAACACTTTTATGATTTAATTGCTAGATTAAATTCAACGGTAAGGATTTAATCTCACATATGTAAGATTAAATCTTATAGCTAATCTAACCGTCAAACTTGTTTGTATATACTTCAAGATCGTATACGTAAAAATTTGCAAAAAACTAGCATTCAAATACTAGGTAACCGAACGAAACATTTTGAAAACGAAAACTCACGATTTAATGATTATTTTAACTTCGATTTTGATATTTTTTACAAATACACTCCTTAACCCTATAAGAGTACGATGAACCAATTCAATCTTCAACTTAAAATACTTGCACTAGTTGATACCACAAAATATTATGTTCTACTTAATGAAAGTATAAAATAAGCTCCAAGTGTTTGCTGAATCTTTCGTTTTGAAGGGATACACATTCTACAAAACTAGTTTCAAAGATCCAACCGTCAAACTTATTTGTATATGCTCCAAGATTGCATATATAAAAAATTGCAAAAACCTGACATTCAGATATTAGGTAACGGGATGAAACCTTTCGACGGTTATAAACGAAACGTCACGATTTAACGGTGATTTTAACTCCGATTTTGATGATTTTTTACAAATACACTCCTCAACCTTATAAGAATACAATGAAAAAAATTTGATCTTCAATTTAAAATATTTGCACTAATGGATACCACAAAATATTATGTTCTATCTAATGAAAGTATAAAATAAACTTCAAGTGTTTGTTGAATCTATCGTTTTGACGGAATACACATTCTACAAAACTACTTTCAACGATCCAACCGTCAAACTTGTTTGTATATGCTCCAAGATCGCATACGTAAAAAATCACAAAAAAATGACATTCAGATATTAGGTAACGGGACAAAACCTTTGGACGGTTATAAAAGAAAACTCATGATTTAACAATTATTTTAACTCCGATTTTGATGATTTTTTACAATTACACTCCTCAACCATATAAGAATACTATGAACAAAAATCGATCTTCAATTTAAAATATTTGCACTAATTCTACTTAATGGAAGTATAAAATAAACTCCTAGTGTTTGTTGAATCTATCGATTTCCCGGAATACACATTCTACAAAACTAGTTTCAACGATCCAACCGTCAAACTTGTTTGTATATGCTCCAAGATCGCATACATAAAAAGTCACAAAAAAAAATAGACATTCAGATATTAGGTAACGGGACGAAACCTTTCAACGGTTATAAATGAAAACTCACGATTTAACGGTTATTTTAACTCCGATTTTGATGATTTCTTTTACAAATACTCCTCAACCCTATAAGAGTACGATGAACACATTAGATCAACCTTATAACATTGTATTGTCCTTATAACAATTAGAAATATTAAGTTTCTCAAACTTGGGCCGTCAGCGAGAAATTTTTTTCTCGCTGAACACTTATGCGACCCAAATACAAAATTTCTCGCTGTAAATGTGAATACAAGGCGCCCTATTTGAAACTTTTAGAAAATTATACGGGAATGCTACAACAAGAACCCATTTTTCTCTTTAAAAATTTATTCAGTGAGAAAAACAATAATTTCCTCACTAATATTTTGGCGGGAAGGGAATATAATTCCCGCTAAACCTAGAGTGAGAAGAACAATTTTTCCTCACTAGCATTATGTACAGCAACAAAACAATTTTCTCGCCGAAATTATTTTTTCCGCGCTGTTTCTTAGAGATGTAAGGAGACCAAATGAGCTCTCTTTTTGCGAGAACTCAAAATTTTCCTCGCCAAAAGCAACTCTACACTGTGAAAGATAATGTTCTCGCTGAAACGTTTCTCGCTAAAGGACCAATCTGTTGTAGTGTATATGAAACTAAGGGACGGTGTTGGTACCAAGTAACAGATTCATGATAAACCGTTCATTTATTTGATTCATATACATTATCTATGAGCGGGAAGATCCCAGCCAGAATATAACAGGATATTTTTAAGGATTTTTCTTTAGTTTTCCTTTTTTATTAAAGTGTAACAAGGTATGTTTATATCTTTCGTCGAAATATTAACCAAAATTTCATTAAAGGCCTATAATTTATTTAATCTCTTGACGAAAAGTAGGAGGAGCAACTCTGATAGCAAATGTAGATCGTAACTGGGATGGCAGAGGCAGGAGTCTTGTTGACACAAGAGGTCGTTTCCTTTTTTGGCTAATCATTGGCATCTACAAAAAAAAAAAAAAAAAAAAAAAAAAAAAAAACAAGTTTAAGTTAAATGTAAATACATATATCGAGTGCATTAGAATTCATTGGTAAGAATAAATCTGGTTGCTTGTGGTGTAGCTTTTGCAAAATTATGGAGACGATCGTGAGAGCAAGAGAAGTGAGAGATGATAAAATCAGCTAAGAGTGCAAGAACACTAATATATAAACCTAGGGATAGAATCGTCAAAATTGTTTCATAGCGGAAAAGATCCCGCCAAGTTGTTACAAGATAAATAAGAATTATTATGAAACTGAAATCGAATGGCGCGAGCAAAGAATATGGGAGGGAAGTCATGAGCAATTTGGATTAGCATGCAATTGGGAGGGAGATCATGAGGCGACAAAATAGGATTAGCATGCAATTGAGGGATGTGAACCGACAATTGGGGATGTGAACCGACAATTGGAATAATTAAAATATTATGGGACGGAGATCATGAGGCGGCAAAATAGGATTAGGAAGAATATGGGAAAGAGATCATGCAATTGGGGGATGTGAACCGACCAAATAGGTTTGGATTGCCTTGGGAAATTTATAAGTTTGTTCTTATAATTATATGTTATGTTTTTAGAAAACTTGGCATGGTTGTCGAATTAGAATGGATGATTACATACAATCGTATTCAAATTTACAATTGTAATTGACTAATAATTGATCTAGCGTGAGTATTCAGCCGAAATATGTCACTTCTGATAATGCATGTACTCATGTAAAGCATATAGTCAGACTTGAATCAAGACTTGAATTTCACTTGCATCTTGGATGATAAAGCATGTACTCATGTAATCAAGCATATGGTAAAAGATATTCCAAACCTTGCAATCAACATCTCAGACCACCTACCATTAGAGAGCTACTCTTTAATCCCTTAATAAGATGCAATTCAAAATGAATGAAAGAAGGTACAATAAGTTACGCAATAATAATTAAAAGATATTCAACTCTGGGATTAATTAGTTGCCCTCAAGAATACAAAGAAAATCCTCAAACATAAAAAATTTCTCACAACTTGATCAAATTTTATTAATGACGACAGTTGTAACTTATTGGGGAATCAAAATTGCTTACACAATGCTCCTTGCTCGTGTCTAGCATAGACATAATCAAACTATTCGTCTATGTACTTGAAATAAACACAAGGCAGAGCAAGCAAAGCGTACAATATATTCCTAGCACAATCAAACTTACCAGTACAAAGCTCCTTGCTCAGAGTGTTGTGCACAATAGAGGGACAAAATATGCAATATATTCTTGTCATTAGCTGAATGATAGAGTAACACAAGTTAGGAATCCATGAGAAAACATAACAGAGGGATAATTCATACGATATACTTGAGATAAAATTCACCATCACCAGCCTCATAAGCAAGTGCAACTACATTAATTTCAAGCACACGCACCTGGAATAAAAATAACAAGACTAATTTAATAGTATTATTATTATAATTTTGATGAAGAGAAGACTAAGTTAATATAGACTTGCACTTGTCAAACCAAGCTATTAGAAATCTTTCGAAAGAAGAACACTGGACCTGAAAACATCTATTGACCAGAAAATCAAAAAAGAAGAAATAAACTCCAAATTACAGATTAAGCGAATATAGATGGATCGAACCTTGAAAATTGAAATTTCAAATAAGAGAAAGGTTATAGACCTACAATGATCTGGGTATCGGCAACTGGGTTCGGGTCTGGGTTTCTGAGAGGAGAGAGAATCGTATAAAGAACCGATAGCTAAAAAGCATCCTTGGCAAGAAGAAAACACATTCAATAGAAGACACTTTGATACAACAAGCTGTTAAAAATTAGAAATTGGGGATGGGCTGCAATAACACCATAGTGTTACGATAAACCATGAAAGCCTAACCAATTTGTCAACAATACACGATGAAAGTTTGCAGCAGTAAACTGAACCGCTCTTGAGAACAGGATTACTTGTGCAACACAAAACGCATAGTTACAGCTCTGCCAAGATTGTACACATCTACATATGAGTTGTGTAACAACTACATATGTTGGATTATTCAAAAGATTTGCAAACAACAAGGAGTTTAGAAGGGTTTAGAGAGATCCTGGCAAATAGCTAACATTGTACATGTTACCCGTCAATTTGAAGAAGGCATCACTTGCATAAACTCCTTGCTCATGTCTGGCAAGTGGAGATCAGTTCTGCAAGGCAACACAATCATATCAAAGAAAATAAAATGTAAAATCATCAGTACGACTGTAAGAGATAAAATTAAGGCTGAACTGAGAAGGCCTACCCCTGATAAGCTGGATCTCTGCCCACAAACTAGTTAGGATGGCCATTAACTCTGGACAAGATTGTATTAATCGCAGTTGCAGCTCTCGTCTTCTCTACATCACTTGCCTTGCACGATTCTTCAATGTCGGATCCTGCATGTTACATAGTAAACTAAGACTCAACCACAACAACAATTTGGTCACAATCAAAACCAGAAACCGCGATCAACATAGCTAGAACACCAAAAAGAATGTAATTTAACATTAACATCACAACCAATCATAGATAACAGGAAACCACAATTGAAAAAGTAATATATTACAACATTACTTGGAACAAAAAAAATTAAGATGTGGCATTACACGAACCTCTACTATTAGCATCATCTAGTGCAGATTCCAAAACCTTTGCCCTGTTCCTCAGTCCCTTCCACAAAACATTTGCCCCTCTGTGTTCGGTCGAGTCCCAAATAACATGTGGGGATTAGGAAGTGGATCAACAATCAAAATTAACAACCCAAATTGTCGTATACACCAAGCCTTGCAACTTAAAATGTTAAATTAAATTTTCCAACTTAAAACCCTAAATTAGATCCTACAAATTGAACTGGCAGACATAGAATTAGAGAGGAGAAGGAAGATAATCACTTAAAGAGATCACTGACCTTCGAGTTCTTGGCAGCTTTGATGGTTTTTTTTATCCAACCTAATAAACATAACACACGATAGGCTCGCAACCTAATACAAATTCAAGCCCACAAATTCCATTTCAATTTTGACAACCCTAAGAGAATTACAGAGACAATTGATGGGTTTATGCATCAGAACTTAAATTGAAGATGACAATTAGAAGGGAAAGAAAAAAAAAAAAAAAAAAAAAAAAACCTTTTTGAGGGCTTTGAATTTGACGGCAGTTTCGATCTCCAGCCGAAGGAGGCAGTCGGTCGGTCTGTGTATTTGCAGCGACGAGGGAGAGGGAGAGGGAGAGGGAGAGGGCGAGGGAGAGGGAGTAGGACGGAGAGAAATAACAGCTTCGTGTTTGACTAAAGCGCTTAATTTTTTTCTCTTTTTCTAACTCCGCGCTACTGTTCTGAAACCGCGCTTTTATTCCGCGCCTTATTTTTGGTTAATAGTTATTTCCTCAGCTGACGAAATATTTTTTGTTGCCCCGAAATCGTCGTATAGTATTCTAAGATAGCAGGGAAGGGGGCAGTTTACCCGTCAAAATTAAACTCGTCAGGACATTGTATTTATGCCGACAAAATGATCGTCGGTTAATATTTGAATTTTCTCGGCTAAAATTAATGCTATAAATTGGTTTTGGCTTGAATATTTAGCCGATAAATTAGAATTTTAGTCGGTAAATGACTCTTGTGCCGATAAAATTTTACTTTGTCGGCTAAGAATTTGTCGGCAAAATAATATTTTCTAGTAGTGATATCTCGTAAGGTTCTATCTGAAGCCTCAATTGCTTTCTTATGAATCATAGTGGCTTCATCCCATCTAAGAACAACTGCACGCCTTAGAAGTTCTGCCAAATCTGATTGCTTGCTTATAGAGTAAGTGTTGGTGGACAATAAGTCAATAGGAATATTAAATCGTGAATGTGCTGTTCTTCCTCCAGGTACAATAGTAGCTGCAATACCAGATGTGACTGTTGCAATAGCTATGAGGCCATTACTCCTTAGCGAAGCAAGAATTGCACGATAAAGGTAAGTCTTTCCAGTACCGTCGGGGCCATCTACAAAGAAAGCTGCTGATTGATTACATGTAACAGCTCTCATGATTGTGTCGAATGCAATGCGTTGATCATTGTTTAATGTCTAAATTGATTGCAGGTCTTTTGGGGGAGCATGAACTGCGAGCTCATCTTGTATATTTGTTAGAGTTGCTGAGCTATTCATGGACATATGAATTTGTGGAAGATCATAATCATGAATTCTTTTACCATGTTGTTGTAACAATGCATTCAGATCCTGCAACAAAAGATTGATGATAACCCTATTATTTGAGCTGCTGGATGTTGGGTAGTCTTGCCTCATAAATGAATGAAATTCCTCCCATAAAGTACGCACTCCAATAGGTTCACAATACACTAATATTGTGACAAATAACCTACGCAAAGCTGATGGCATGTGAGTTGTTGCAGCTTCTAGGAGGCATTGGTGAATGCTATTGTCATCCTCAAGCAAACCCTTCCTTTCAGCCGTTTGCTTAAATGTTGGAAATGCAACTCCATTAACTATCAGAAGATGATCGAATGATATGGGACCTCCGACATGATTTAATAGAGTACGTAAGCAAAATCGTTCACCTTCAGATGGACATACTGTATAAATTAGTCCGATAACCTTTTGTTGTGAAACACTCCTTTGCCATTTTTTTCCAGTGGCAACCCATCTATAATGTTCAGGGAATTCTCTATATAACCATTGTCTTGCAAATGGATCAGTGCAGTTGATACGGAAAAATTCGGTGAGCATCGTCTTTGAGTTGCTTGTGTTAGACAGAACTTCCATAATTGAGATGTGACTATAATATCTGACTTGATGCCTATTTGGAAGATGAACTTGCAGCCGCTCTACTGAAGGATATATACGATTCATAGGGAAAGAAAAAAATTTCCATAAAGCTTCTGAAGCATAAATCCATCTTGCGTCTAAGTATTTTGATATTTCATCATAAGATGGTCCCAAACGTACCTTTAAGGAAACACGATCAGGTCCCTTGTACACATATTTATACAGATACTTGACACACTTTATGCTGCTACAGACCTCAACATTTATACGAGAATCATACTTCAATAATAGCCATGGGTTATATGGAACAACCCACCTATTATCTATTTCTACTTCAATGTTTCGATCTAAAGCAACATATCTACCATCATTGCGCCTCATGTACACTGGGTAACAATTATTTCCTTGCACAGTGACTTCATAAAACTGCTTAGGAAAGGCTTTTTTACAGCTTCCATTTTTCATACATGGAGAGTTTGGATTAAGAGCCCCACACAGTCCATAGATCATATGTTTCAGGACAATATTGTATAACTCAGGTTCTTCTTCTCTGTATGGAATTTCAACTCTCACAATGCGATCATAGTCATCAAGTGTGTTTAACTTGTCTGACTCTTCAAGAATAATAAGCATGTGACAATGTGGCAGACCCCTTTTTTGAAATTCAATTACATGCACATGAGCGATTGTCTTACCAGGAACTCCAGTGTTGTAAATAACTTTCTTCAGATGTTCGTATTTGGTTCTGAAAATTCTAGTTAGCAAGTCTGGCCTATCTTGTGGTGTTTGGCCAGGAAATAATTCACTTGTTATCTCCTCCCATGATGGATTACACGTCATAGTTAGAAACTAGCAATAGTGCCCGCGCGTTGCTGCGGGTCTTAAAACTACTGGATGTAAAAGAAGAAAACAGGCAGTACAAACTTGTAATGGATAGTTTGTAATTAACAGGTTTTTAGTATGTTCATGCTATTTAAACATAGAAAATATAATAAGAAAAAGAAGCAGAGTGTTGACAGAAAGTGATACACTAAAATTTCAACACGGTCGACTATTACAAATATATAAATTAACAAAATGCAAATCAAAACTAACCAATTCAATTAGATAATACTACAGATTTCATAGGTATTTGTTAAGGTGTAAGCTTAAGGCATTAAATTTATGCAAACACGTTAAGTATATGCGTAATCTATCATAAATCAAATGTATACAAAATATGAAAAAATAAATGGGTAAATATGCTTTAAAATCAGTTCACAAAAAAGGGAATTAATATGCCATCACAACTTTTCATACCGCTATTTTATTTCTTAGGTCTCACCTTCAAGTGTTCTAAAATCGTGGAAGGTGTTGCATATGTCCTTTACTTTGCAAAAATGAAACATGCAAAACAAACAGCCAAATGAAACCTGTAATCATAAATTTTAGAAGCATCAGAACCATAATAACTTGTTGCTTCATACACCTTAATTCCCTTAAGGAAATAAACTTTGAAAGAAATGGAGCAACTCAAAAACAGCAACTAATATTTTTGGTGAAAAACCTCTTTGCTTACCAGCAAGAAAATATATTAAGGTATACGTTACAACATTTGGTTATCGGCAGTAGAAACACAAAACACTCTTCAGTAAAAAACATATAAACATCTAAAAAAGTCATTCTTATCCATGTAATGTGAGACTTAAACTTTTTAATGCATATTTCCAATATGTATAAATTGTTTTATTTTATATGATCAAATTTTAATCAAATTTAATCAAAAAAATTCTAATCTAACTTGATATAATATATATGTCCCCAAGGATTGATCATATTACCAATTATCAAATCACATTCTCTGTTTCTCTCTCTAATATTTTTCTACTCAGTTTCCAACTCATTCTAATTTTTTTTTTCTTAGCCAATTCTTCGAATTGATGTAGCAAGAAAGATGAAACACCGGTTGAAAAAAATAATAATAAAACAAAGATCGATCTCATGCACTTAAAAAACAACGAACAAATATCAAAGCAGCATTAACATAATAATAACGACATATCAGAGGCACCAGCAGAAGTGGCAAATACTAAAAAAACAACAAACAAATAGGGAAAAAAAAAGAAAAAGAAGTAAGCAGGCAATCTTAATTTCCAAAAAAAATTATAAAAAAATAAATAAATAAAAAGAGAGGAGAGAAGAAAGACAAACATCCACAGTCGGCCTCAGAAGGAGAGGAGACGTTGGAAGCGGCGGGGAGGGAGGCGGCTCTTGTGATGTTCAAAACGACACCAAACGGAGCACTGCTTGTGAAGACCACAACTAACCCAAAACAAAATTATTACAGTTTCATCCAAACTAACAAAATTACAGAATAAAAACTGAAAGACAGTAGTTATGAATCACACCTCAGTTGTATAAAATTTATTTCCCAACGATCTAAAGACAACCGGCGCTTAAACGGAGAAGAAAACAGGAAACAGATCCGGCTAAGATTTGCGAATCCCAGACAAAGACGAACGCAAAAACTGCGAAATATTTACCTCCCGATCGCAACTCTAGAAATAGAGACCAATTTTATGAGGCTGGGCAAAACACCCACACTCCAGGTTTAAAAAGATGCAAAACCCTCATCAAATTAGAGAACAGAAATAAGTTCCCTTAAAACACGAAAAGCAGGAACTTTCCCCCAATATTTTTCGATGCAAAGACCACAATATTTAAGAAGAACAAACAATCACAGAAGAACATAGCTAGAATACTCTCGAACTCGAAGCCGAGATATCAACGATGACGGACGCGTGGAAAGAATGGGGCAAAACCGTCTTTCCACTGTACGAAGCAGGCAACAAAGCGGGAAGCGAGGAGAAACTGAGGGGCAAAAACGTCAGCCCACTGGTCATCCACAGTATCCAACCCCTACAAGTTTTAGTATATATGATATGTCTGGCTTCCCATACTTTTGAACCAATGCCATGGCATCTTGATAACGTTGATGCATATCACGGGGGCTTCCACCAAAAGATGAAGGGAGTATTGTTGTTCATCCCACATTTCCTATTTGTTGTTAAAGATGATATTTCAAATACATTTTTATAAAAATTCTTTAGGAATGTAAACTAATAGAAATTAACTTGGAAAGTGTGGATTTGGTACATACCAGCATGAAATTCACCCGATGCAAGTGAGTCTTGCAATCCTTGATATAACTCTCCTCTAATAGTTTGTTGATTGCTTTGCAGCCGCCTAAGTCTATGTGCCTCAATCTTCTCATAATTGTCAACTATATATTGTATTAATAATCGACCATCATGTAATATCAATGACGAACCTGTTTGGTGAATCTGTATTCATCACATAATGTATGGTTATTTGTACGTCAAAAATTGCAAGAAATAAACATTCAGAGATGAAGTAATGGAACAAAACACTTCGACTGTTATCAACGAAAAATCACGATTTAACGGTTATTTTAACTCCAATTTTGATGATTTTTTTACAGCTACACTCCTTGACCCTATATGAATAGAATGAAAGAACTCGATCTTCAATTTAAAATATTTACACTAGTGGATACCACAAAATCTTATGTTATACTTAATGAAAGTATGAATAAACTCTTAAGTGTTGGTGAATCTATCGTTTTGATGGGATACGCATTCTACGAAACTAATTTCAACGATCCAACCGTCAAATATGTTTGTATATGGTTCAAGATCGTATACGCCAAAAATCACAAAAAACAAGCATTCAGAAATAAAGTAACGGGATAAAAAATTTCGACGGTTGTCAAAGAAAAATCACGATTTAATGGTTATTTTAACTCCAATTTTGATGATTTTTAAAAGCTACACACCTTGACCCTATATGAATACAATGAAAGAATTCGATCTTCAATTTAAAATATTTACACTAGTGGATACCACAAATTGTATGTTATAATTAATGAAAGTATGAATAAACTTTTAAGTGTTAGTGAATCTATCATTTTGATGGGATACACATTCTACAAAATTAATTTCAATGATCCAATCGTCAAATTTATTTGTATATGCTTTAAGATCGCATACACCAAAAATCGCAAAAAACAAACACTCAGAGATAAAGCAATGGGACAAAACTTTTCAACGGTTATCAACAAAAAACCACGATTTAACGATTATTTTAACTCCGATTTTGATGATTTTTCACAGCTATACTCCTTGACCCTATACGAATACAATGAATGAATTTGATCTTCAATTTAAAATATTTACACTAGTGGATACTACAAAATGTTATGTTATACTTAATGAAAGTATGAATAAACTCTAAGTGTTAGTGAATCTATTGTTTTGATGGGATACGCATCCTATGAAACTAATTTCAATGATCTAACCATCAAACATGTTTGTATATACTTCAAGATCGCATACGCCAAAAATTGTAAAAAACAAACATTTAGAGATCAAGTAACGAGACAACACTTTTCGGCGGTTATCAACAAAAAATCACGATTTAACAGTTATTATAACTTCGATTTGATGATTTTTTACAGTTACAATCCTTGACCCTGTATGAATTCACTAAATGAATTCAATCTTCAATTTAAATATAGAGAGTTTTAACGACAAGCCTACGGTATTGTTCACTTTAACGAAAAACCACTTTTCACACTAAAAGGTCAATCGTGGTGCTATTCACTTTACCCTTTATTTTGTCCTTATCGTTAAAACACAAAGTTTTCAAGCATTTTTCATTAGTTTTCCTTTAAATATTTACACTAGTGGATACCACAAAATCTTATGTTATACTTGATGAAAGTATGAACAAACTCTTAAGTGTCAGTGAATCTACCGTTTTGATGGGATAGGCATTCTACGAAACTAGTTTCAACGATCGAACCGTCAAAAATGTTTATATATATTTCAAGATCGCTTACGCCAAAAATCACAAAAAACAAACATTCAGAGATCAAGTAAAGGAACAAAACTTTTGGACGGTCATCAACGAAAAATCACAATTTAACGTTTATTTTAACTCCAATTTTGATGATTTTTTTTTTCAGCTACACTCCTTGACCCTATATGAATAGTATGAATGAATTCAATTTTCAATTTAAAATATTTACACTAGTGGATACCACAAAATCTAATGTTATACTTGATGAAAGTAGGAATAAACTCTTAAGTGTTAATGAATCTTTCGTTTTGATGGGATACGAATTCTACGAAACTAATGTCAATAATCCAACCATCAAACATTTTGGTATATTCTACGAGATTGCATCAGCAAAAAAATCGCGAAAAACAAACATTCAAAGATTAAGTAACGGGACAAAACTTTTCGATTGTTATCAACAAAAAATCACGATTTAACGGTTATTTTAACTCCGATTTTGATGATTTTTTTATAGCTACACTCCTTGACCTTATATGAATACAATGAATAAATTCGATCTTCAATTTAAAATATTTACACTAGTGGATACCACAAAATCTTATGTTACACTTGATAAAAGTATGAATAAACTCTTAAGTGTTAGTGAATCTATCGTTTTGATGGCATACGCATTCTACGAAACTAGTTTCAACGATCCAACCGTCAAACTTGTTTGTATATACTTCAAGATCGCATATGCCAAAAATCGCAAAAAAGACACATTCACATATCAAGTAATAGGACAAAACCTTTCGACGGTTATCAACGAACAATCACGATTTAACGGTTATTTTAACTTCAATATTGATGAATTTTTACAGCTACACTCCTTGACCTTATATGAATACAATGAATGAATTCGATCTTCAATTTAAATATTTACACTAATGGATACCACAAAATATTATGTTATACTTAATGAAAGTATAAATAAACTTTTAAGTGTTAGTGAATCTATTGTTTAGATGGGATACACATTCTACGAAACTAGTTTCAATGATCCAATCATCAAACATGTTTGTATATACTTCGAGATCGCATACGCCAAAAATAGCAAAAAAAAAAAAAAAAAAACGTTCAAAGATCAAGTAACAAACAAAACTTTTTGACGGTTATCAACGAAAAATCACGATCTAACAGTTATTTGAACTCTGATTTTGATGATTTTACAGCTACACTCCTTAACCCTGTATGAATACAATGAATGAACTGGATCTTCAATTTAAAATATTTACACTAGTGGATACCACAAAATCTTATGTTATATTTAATGAAAGTATGAATAAATTCTTAAGTGTTAGTGAATCTATTGTTTTGATGGGATATGCATTCTAAAAAACTAGTTTAACCGATCGAACCGTCAAACATGTTTGTATATACTTCGAGATCGTATACGCCAAAAATTCAAAAAAACAAAGATTCTGAGATCAAGTAATGGACAAAACTTTTCGACAGTTATCAACGAAAAATCACAATTTAACGGTTATTTTAACTCCGATTTTGATTACTTTTTACAACTACACTCCTTGACCCTGTAAAATACAATGAATGAACTGGATCTTCAATTTAAAGTATTTACACTAGTGGATACCACAAAATATTATGTTATACGTAATGAAAATATGAATAAACTCTTAAGTGTTAGTGAATCTTTTGTTTAGATAAGATACGCATTCTACGAAACTAGTTTCAATGATCCAATCGTCAAACATGTTTGTATATACTTCGAGATCGCATACGCAAAAAATTGCAAAAAACAAACATTCAGAGATCAAGTAACCGACAAAACTTTCCAACGGTTATCAACGAAAATTTATGATTTAACGGTTATTTGAACTCCGATTTTGATGATTTTATAGCTACACTCCTTAACCCTGTATGAATACAATGAATGAACTCGATCTTCAATTAAAAATTTTACACTAGTGGATTCCACAGAATCTTATATTATACTTAATGAAAGTATGAATAAACTTTTAAGTTTTAGTGAATCTATTGTTTTGATAGGATATGCATTCTACGAAACTAGTTTCAATGATTCAACCGTCAAACATGTTTGTATATACTTCGAGATGGCATAAGCCAAAAATTGCAAAAAACAAACATTCAGAGATCAAGTAACGGACAAAACTTTTCGACGGTTATCAACGAAAAATCAAGATTTAACGATTATTTGAACTCTGATTTTGATGACTCTTTACAGCTACACTCCTTGACCGTGTACGATTACAATGAATGAACTGGATCTTCAATTTAAAATATTTACACTAGTGGATAGTACAAAATCTTTTGTTATATTTAATGAAAGTATGAATAAACTCTTAAGTGTTAGTGAATCTATTGTTTAGATGAGATACGCATTCTACGAAATTACTTTCAATGATCCAATCATCAAACATGTTTGTATATACTTCGAGATCGCACATGCCAAAAATTGAAAAAAACAAACATTCGGAGATCAAGTAACAGACAAAACTTTTCAACGGTTATTAACGAAAAATCACGATTTAACGGTTATTTGAACTCCGATTTTGATGATTTTACAACTACACTCCCTGACTCTATATGAATGCAATGAATGAACTAGATCTTCAATTAAAAATTTTACACTAGTGGATACCACAAAATCTTATATTATACTTAATGAAAGTATGAATAAACTCTTAAGTGTTAGTGAATCTATTGTTTTGATGGGATACAGATTCTACGAAACTAGTTTCAATGATCCAATCGTCAAATATGTTTGTATATACTTCAAGATCGCATATGCCAAAAATTGCAAAAAACAAACATTCAGAGATCAAGTAACGGACAAAGCTTTTCGACGGTTATCAACAAAAAATCACGATTTAATGGTTATTTTAACTCCGATTTTGATGATTTTTTACAGCTACACTCCTTGACCCTATATGAATATAATGAATAAACTCAATCTTCAATTTAAAATATTTACATTGGTGGATACCACATAATCTTATGTTATACTTAATGAAAGTATAAATAAACTTTTAGGTGTTAGTGAATTTATCATTTTGATGGGATGCGCATTCTACAAAATTAATTTCAACGATCCAACCTCAAATTTGTTTGTATATGTTTCAGGATCGTATACGCCAAAAATCACAAAGAACAAATATACAGAGATCAAGTAACGGAACAAAACTTTTCGATGGTCATCAATTTTTTATTTGTGTTTTGTTTGTCGATTTTAGGTACTAGAGAAGCACAACATGGCACTTGATAATGCTTCTCTTTTGTCACGGCTCATGGAAAGGTCCCAAATGCAAAGCGTTGGTACATTTAATCTTCAATCAAGGAACAACGTGTTTTCCAATACTTACAATTCAGATTGGAGTGATCATTCAAACTCTATGTGGTGGGAACCTCAACATGTTCAACAAGAAGGATATTGGCAGCCATATGAGGAGTTCTATTCAAGACCTATGCAGCCACCACAACCTCATATTCAATATGCCCAACCAAACTCAAGTTCGTCAATAGATTATAATCAAAAGCTTAATGAATTAATTTGTTTGATGCAGGGCTCACAAAATCAAGTCAAGGAGGCTCAACAAGGAGGATATTGGCCGCCATATGAGGAGTTCTATTCAATGCCTATGCAGCCACCACAACCTGCCCAAAGCAATGTAGGTAATTCAAGTGATAATGATAAGATTTTTTAATTACTTACTACTTTGACGCAGGGAGTCCAAACTCAAAACAAAGAGAGGAAAAATCAAGACAAAAGGTTGGACCACTTGGAAAAGCAAATTGGGCAGATAGCGGAGTTCGTAGGACAATTTCGAGACCAAGGCAAACTCCCTAGTTCAACCATTGCAAATCCGAAGGGAGGATTTGAAACTGCCAAGGAAATCATCTTGAGAAGTGACAAGGAGGTTGGAACAGACCCTCAACCATCAAAATCAAATCATAAGGAAGATGAAAGATTGCAATTTGAGGAAGAGGAATACACCCAACCCACGGCAAGGGTGGAAACACCTTTGCCGGAGGCACCTATTGCTCATACGCCATCTAATTCAAATAAGGTTGTTCCAAATTTAATTAGTTCTAACCCCATTCCACCTAATATCCCTATTCCTTGCAGGTTCATGAATTCCAAGGAAGAAGAAAGTGAAAAAGACACCTTGGAAGCCCTTCCAAAGGTGAAAAGTAGGGAATATCATGAATTCATCAAAGAGGACGTTCTTGAGATAAACAACCCCAAAGAAGTTGAATTTTATGACACAGGACAAGGAACAATCCTCACACATAATCTGTCCAAGGGCAAAGTTCCTGAAATGTTCAAAGAAGATGTGTTTATCGTTGAGTTCTTATTGGAGCACATAAGTAAGCCACCTCCTCCAATTTCAATTTTCTTTTATACTAACATGTTGTTGATGATTCAGGCACCCAATCTTGAATTTAAACTATTACCGGATCATTTCAAGTATCACCTTCCATTCAAAGATAAATTCCATGCCGTTTGATTCAAAAAAAAAAATAAAATAAAATAAAAAAAAAAAAAAAAAAAAACATGGCAGAATGATGGAGCCTTCACAAAGGATGTTTACGTGAAGCCCCACTACGAGGCATTGGAGCGGGAGGCATCGAAGATAGATCATTCGAGGCCTCAATACTTGGTGGAACGCTAGATGACCCAGGAAAAATGTGCCTCTGGAGATAAGCCGCAAGCCTTTGACGGTCACTTTGAATTCGACCTTCAGATTCTTGCAGCTCATCAAGCTTCCTCTTTATGCCCGTCGAATAATTATTGGCAAGCACGTGCAAACTTCTATTCTCGTACTTAAGCTGCTTGATCTCTTGCTTAAGACTTTCCACCTCTGCCATCAATGATTCAACTTGACGGGATCGAGCAAGTAGGCGTTGGTCCATGTTGGACACAGAGCCTGCACACTGAACACTGAGAGCGAGGGACTCTTGAACGGCCAACTCATCGGACCGTCCTGAAAGCAGCCTACTATCCTTAGGAGTGAGGAGGTTCCTAACTACTATTGTAGCTGTTGTTGCATCCGTCATCATGGAGTCTTTACCTGTAAGAGGGCCATTAGAAGATAAGAAAGACGGGGACCATACCTTAGCCTGACGCGGCGCAACCGGATCGCTGCTGAGACTCAAATCTAAGCAAAGGTTAGATGGGTTAGCCATTTTTCAAAGGTGTTCAAAGAGAAGGGTTGGATGAAGTAAAATCTCAAAGGGCCGTAGACGATTTTCAAGAATGGGCAATCTTCAAAGTGTGCATGTTGGAGGTGATCGATACCTCTATAAAAAGCCAAGTCGACACGACCACCGATTCAAAAAACCGAAATTTCCTGCGTAAAGTTCGGCGACGCTCTTTCGGCTTTTCAGAAAACACGTTCAACTTTGTCAAAAGATCTCTGACAAAGTTGAAAACACGTGGAGGTCATCATCGCAACTACACACTTTTGCCGACAAGCATGAAGTTCGGCGACGCTTTCTCTGCTTTTCAGAAAACCCGTGCAACTTTGTCAAAAGATCTCTGACAGAGCCGCATCCGCACTACTCCTTGCCGTTCAGAAATCGAAGAGGCGTTTTTGTTCAGAAATCGAAGAGGCGCTAGCTCAGAAATCAAAGAGGCGTTCGTTCAGAAATCGAAGAGTCAGCACTCTTTTTCAAAAAGCCGGATTTGCTAGATCAAAATTTTTGTCGACAATGGTAAAAGAATAGTACCACCACTTGCTATTGGGAAATCCCTATATATGTCGACCTTCATCTTTTATGGCAAGGCAGACCTGAAGAAAATGCCCAACTCTTCCTCACCTCTGAGGTCGCACTCCCAGCAAAGCCTCTCAACATGCTCAGTTTTCTTTTTCCCTTGAGAACATCTATTCAACCATTGATGTACCCCCAAAGAAGATAGCAAATGCCTGGAGAACAGATGAGGCAGGAGGAACTTCTTCAAAAGCAAAAGTATCTCATATCATCAAGGGCGAAAGCAAAGGTATCTCATATCATGCTCTTTCCCTGTCTTTTCCTTTGTCCTTGTTCTTACTCGCATGGCAAAGTGAAAGAAGCAATCAGCCGGAACTTGGAGTCAGTCTTCCGATCTGGAACCGACTACCTGTAATCTATTCCCTGGTTGCTTACCTAGCGTTGCTCTCGACTAGTTATCTTCAACGGTTGATACACTTCCAGAGAAGGGACCACTTCTGCAAAGGGGAGCAAGTAAGGCAAGTGAAAATGATACATTGAAGCATGTGGAGATAAGCAACAACTGCATATGCTGAGTTATCCTCTAACCCTCTTCAATACGAATTGGAGAGATTGAACAAAGAAACAGATAAAAGTAGTAAGCTCAGACCTTCGGGAGAGAACAAAAGAATCCTCCAGCCCAGTTTAAGAGTAGCCTGTGGAAAATCAACGATTGGGGGAGACCAAAAGAATCCTCTAGCCCAGTTCAAGAGTACGCCTGTGGAATCAGCAATATCAAGCCTCAATGCAATCACCAAGGAGAAGATGGAATTTACACTCCATAACCAGATTTGCGTCCCTAAACTCTTCTCTTTGTTAGTTACATTCTGCCATGTTTAGTATGTTTAAGTGTTGTTTGTGTGTTTACTTATGTTTTGTGTAAATCTATGCTTAAAACATTGAGGACAATGTTTGATTTAAGTGTTGGGGGGGGGGGGGGTAACTAAGTATATTTGATGCCAATTCGTGGGATTTTATCACCCATAACTTCAAATGTTGTTCCTTGTTGTTTTAAGGTGTTTTTAAGTTGTTTTAGAGTGTTTTAGTATGTTTTGTTTTTATAACTCCGAAAATCACATAAAAATTTGAAAAACATGTTTTGAAAAGCCTAAAAAGAGTGTTTTGAGTCATTTTTTTTGTGTCTGTGTCTTATGGTACCTTCCAACACAATGATAAGGATTTGGTTTGTAATTGCATGACTGTTAAAAAGAGTTATAAACATAGAGAAAAGTTTGATTTACTCTTGGTATATGCTTGGTTATGGTTATAATGTATGACTTCACATGCAATCATAAAAGAAAAAATTCGTTTTTGTAACATGCTTGAAGGAATGAACTCAAACAAACGCTACAACCCTGTGAGACTCGAGCCATTACCTTCTTTGGAGAGTTATAATATGTGATTCTTTGTTTTCTAAAATTGTTGCATGATCTCATTATTCCTTGCTTGGTTGCTACTTAGAATGCAATTTTATCATGATAGAACTAAATACTAGAACTTATATCTGTTTCATTCAAAGCATGACATTGAATTGCATAACATATATCAAGATGAAGTTGTGTAGTTGCCACCATAGCCAAATAGCCTTACTTCCCATATTTCGTATATGTTGTAAGTTTTAACCCCGTTGAGCCTTGTTTAGCCTTTATTCTTTGTTAACCCACATAATCCTCACCTAGCCTAGTTTAGGACAGTCCACACCCTTGTTCTTAAAAGATAGTGAGCATGACTTAAATGAATTCCTTTTGAGTTACATTATGAAAGAAAATGAGTGTGGGGGAGAGAATGTTTGTTCTTAAGTATTTATGTATGTTTTCCATATCCTTTCTTTGTTATCCACATACCCCAAGCCCCATTACAACCCGTGACTTCAATCTTGAGTGTTATGTGTTTCAATTTGTGGAGTTTGAACTTGGTATGAGCATATGGTGTCACTGGTTCTCGCATCTAAGTAGTAGCATTCCATTCATGAGATCATACCTAAGCATGCTTATTAATTCCAGAAATTGCTCTCTTTATGATACATATATGTGAGTATTCGTTTTCATGTTTACATCAATCTTCTCACATGTAACTAGATTAGGGTGTGTAGTTAGAAAATTTGAGTGAAAATTGAGTGCAGATCTTGTAAGGAATTGAGCAAATTCTCTAAGGCATGTTACTACATTCAAAACATAGTTTTAAATGCTTAATTATGAACTAGTATGTGGTGATTATGATTAAGAATGTACTTAAGTGTAAAGATGGCTAAAATCTGTGGGAATAATGATTTTTAACATGTCATGTGCATTGGAAATCCCTGAGACGATTGTTGGAAGGTGTAGGTTGTGTTTTGTTCGTTTTGTTTTGTTTTTGGTTTCTTTTGTTTTATTTTGCTCGAGGACTAGCAAAAGCTAAGTGTGGGGGAATTTGATAGGAGCATATTTATGCGCCTTAGTTTGCTTGTTTTCTTGCATTTATGTTGGTAGTACTTAGTAATTTTAGTACTTTAAGCTATTTTCGTGTGTTTGTAGGTCCAAAGGGCTAAAGGAGCAAGAAAGTGCATTTTGGTGCATTTTGGAGTAGTTTGGGGCATTAAATGGATTGCATATGCTTAAAGCCAAGTAGATGGACGAAATTGAAGAACAAAGAGTTCAAAAATTGGAAACCAAAGTTTCTATTCTTGACTTAGAAGTTTCCTAATCCTACCTCCCTTATTCCTTGCTGCACAAGCCACTCCACATAAATCACCAACACAACCATGCAGCCACACATTCTTCCTCCACACCTTGCCGTGCATAACCCACCACATCCCATCCATTCCATTCCATCAAATTCGTTTTACAATCTGCTTAGTTTATTAACTTGTTTTGTTATTTCAATTTTCGTCAAATCAAAACCCCCCTTTACTTTCTTGTTCTTTAGTGCTTAGAATCTGTTTAGTTTATGTTTTAAAGTGTTTTAAATCAAGCCATAATCTTAAATTCGTCCAAAATTGGGTTTAAGGTCACAAACTGCCTAGTTAGTGTTTTTAGGCAGTTTTGAGTCTTTTGAACTTGTTTTGAGTCTTTTGGTTTGTCTTAGTGTTTTAAAGTTTAGTTTTGCATTCTTTGAGTCTAGTATAGTGTTTTATATTGTGTTTTTACGTTTTTGAGTCAAATCCAAGTGATTAACAATCCCTCCTAATCCCCGGTTAAGACAATCCCTACTTACATACTTACTACAATTGATAAAAAGAGAGTTTAATTTGCATGGGATATGCATTCTACGAAACTAGTTTCAATGATTCAACCGTCAAACATGTTTGTATATACTTCGAGATGGCATAAGCCAAAAATTGCAAAAAACAAACATTCAGAGATCAAGTAACAGACAAAACTTTTCGACGGTTATCAACGAAAAATCAAGATTTAACGATTATTTGACCTCTGATTTTGATGACTCTTTACAGCTACACTCCTTGACCGTGTACGATTACAATGAACTGGATCTTCAATTTAAAATATTTACACTAGTGGATAGTACAAAATCTTTTGTTATATTTAATGAAAGTATGAATAAACTCTTAAGTGTTAGTGAATCTATTGTTTAGATGAGATACGCATTCTACGAAATTAGTTTCAATGATCCAATCAACAAACATGTTTGTATCTACTTCAAGATCGCACATGCCAAAAATTGAAAAAAACAAACATTCAAAGATCAAGTAACAGACAAAACTTTTCGACGGTTATCAACGAAAAATCAAGATTTAACGATTATTTGAACTCTGATTTTGATGACTCTTTACAGCTACACTCCTTGACCGTGTACGATTACAATGAATGAACTGGATCTTCAATTTAAAATATTTACACTAGTGGATAGTACAAAATCTTTTGTTATATTTAATGAAAGTATGAATAAACTCTTAAGTGTTAGTGAATCTATTGTTTAGATGAGATACGCATTCTACGAAATTAGTTTCAATGGTCTAATCATCAAACATGTTTGTATATACTTCGAGATCGCACATGCCAAAAATTGAAAAAAACAAACATTCAGAGATCAAGTAACAAACAAAACTTTTCGACGGTTATTAACGAAAAATCACGATTTAACGGTTATTTGAACTCCGATTTTGATGATTTTACAACTACACTCCCTGACCCTATATGAATGCAATGAATGAACTCGATCTTCAATTAAAAAATTTACACTAGTGGATACCACAAAATCTTATATTATACTTAATGAAAGTATGAATAAACTCTTAAGTGTTAGTGAATCTATTGTTTTGATGGGATACAGATTCTACGAAACTAGTTTCAATGATCCAATCGTCAAATATGTTTGTATATACTTCAAGATCGCATATGCCAAAAATTGCAAAAAACAAACATTCAGAGATCAAGTAACGGACAAAGCTTTTCGACGGTTATCAACAAAAAATCACGATTTAATGGTTATTTTAACTCTGATTTTGATGATTTTTTACAGCTACACTCCTTGACCCTATATGAATATAATGAATAAACTCAATCTTCAATTTAAAATATTTACATTGGTGGATACCACATAATCTTATGTTATACTTAATGAAAGTATAAATAAACTTTTAGGTGTTAGTGAATTTATCATTTTGATGGGATGCGCATTCTACAAAATTAATTTCAACGATCCAACCTCAAACTTGTTTGTATATGTTTCAGGATCGTATACACCAAAAATCACAAAGTACAAATATACAGAGATCAAGTAACGGAACAAAACTTTTCGATGGTCATCAACAAAAAATCACGATTTAACGATTATTTTAACTCCGATTTTGATGATTTTTTACAGCTACACTCCTTGACCCTGTATGAATACAATGAATGAATTGGATCTTCAATTTAAAATATTTACACTACCGGATACCATAAAATCTTAAGTTATACTTAATGAAGGTATGAATAAACTCTTAAGTGTTAGTGAATCTATTATTTTGATGGGATACGCATTCTACGAAACTAGTTTCAATAATCCAATCGTCAAACATGTTTGTATGTACTTTGAGATTGCATACGCCAAAAATTGCAAAAAACAAACATTTAGAGATCAAGTAACGGACAAAACTTTTCGACAGTTATCAACTAACACTATTTAGTGGTTATTTTAACTCCGGTTTTGATGATTTTTTACAGCTACACTCCTTAACCCTATATGAATAAAATGAACGAACTCAATCTTCAATTTAAAATATTTACACTGGTGGATACCACATAATCTTATGTTATACTTAATGAAAGTATGAATGAACGCTTAAGTGTTAGTGAATCTATTATTTTGATGGGCTAATCATTCTGTGAAACTAATTTCAATTATCCAACCATCAAACTTATTTGTATATGCTTCATGATCGCATACAATAAAAATCGCAAAAAACAAACATTCAGAGATCATGTAACGGGACAAAACTTTTCGACGGTTATCAACAAAAAATCATGATTCAACGGTTATTTTAACTCTGATTTTGATGATTTTTTACAACTACACTCGTTGGCCCTATACGAATACAATGAATTAACTCGATCTTCAATTTAAATTTACACTCATGGATACCATAAAATCTTATGTTATACTTAATGAAAGTATGAATAAACTCTTAAGTGTTAGTGAATCTATTGTTTTGTTGGGATACGCATTATACGAAACTAGTTTCAACAGTCTAACCGTCAAACATGTTTGCATATACTCATGATCTCATGCGCCAAAAATTGCAAAAAGCAAACATTTAGAGATCAAGTAACGGGATAACTTTTCGATGGTCATCAACAAAAAAATCACGATTTAACGGTTATTTTAAATTTTGATTTTGATAATTTTTTACAGCTACAATCCTTGACCCTATATGTATACAATGAATGAATTCGATCTTCAATTTAAAATATTTACACTAGTGGATATCACAAAATCTTATGTCATAATGATTGATGAAAATTGAGCATTTTGTAAATGGAATAACATGCAAGCTTTGAGTTCCATTGGCAAGGTTTAAACTTTTGAGAAAGTCTTCACAACCTTGAAAACAAAAACTCTTTCATTTTGCATATCCTTGCACATTTAATATTTTGTAATAGACTAGTAGTGTATGGATGTTTGTTTATGAGGGTCTTACTTTCTAGTGTAGATGTAATACTTAAACGACATGTGTTTTAATGTTTTGAAATAATATTTATGTGGCAATGTGGTAATGTGTGGTATGTGCAAATTTAAGAAAAAAAATATATTTTTCTTAACGGGTCATAACAGATCATAACGGGTTGGGTAAAGTGACCCAACCTGTTAAGGACCCGTTAAGATAACGGGTGTGACACGACACGACCTATTAAGATAACAGGTATTACATGAAAATGACACGAACATGACAGACATGACCCGTTTGCCAAGTCTACCATAAACCCAAAACGGAAACACAAAAAAAATGATGTACCACCCTCACCCATGCCCATCCAACCTTTTTTTTTTTTTTTTCTTTTGAACAAACTGCCCATCCAACTTATGTTAAAAAAAAAAGGGTAAATTACATTTTCATACCTCAGGTTTGGGGTATATTTCAATTCCTTACAACATCTTCAAAACATTTCACTTTCATACCTTCAGTACTATTTTATTTCAAAATAATACCTCTGTTACATTTTCTATCCATTGATCCGTTAAATGCTGATGTGGCTGCCAAATGTCTGTCACGTGGCAAAAAAAAAAAGTAATTAAAAAAAAAAACTTGAATTGAAAATAAAAATAAAGAAAACTTGAAAACGCAGAAACCCACCCGACCCCCGTAACCCCTCTTCTCCCTCCCAAGCATCCCAACATCCCTAAACCAGTAACAACAACAACAAAGAGGAGGAAAAAACAAAAAAAAAATCCCAGAAATCATATTTGCAGGGGGCGGGTGGTGGAAGGGAGCTGGGTCGGGGTCAGTGAGAGGGGGATGGGAGGGATAGTTTCAAATTTTTTTTTTTTTCCTTTCTTCCTCCCTCTTCCTCTTCTTTTTCTTCTTCTTCTTGTTGCAAATGTGGGTCAGTTGGGAGGGGGGATGGATAGTTTCAATTTTTTTTTTCTATCTTCCTCCCTCTTCTTCTTCTTCTTCTTCTTCTTCTTCTTCTTGCAGACTGTGGGTCGCTGTGTGTTTCAATTTTTTATTTTTATTTTTTTAATTTTAGGTGAGAAAATTCAGGTTTTGGGTGGGATGGGAGGGGAGGTGAAGAGAGTGGAGGAGAGAGAGGTGGTTGGGATGCTTGGGAGGGAAAAGAAGGGTTGCGGGGGTGGGGTGGGTTTCTGCGTTTTCAAGTTTTTTTTTTAATTTTTTTAATTCATGTTTTTCAAAAAAAAAAAAAAAATTATTATTTTTGCCACGTGGCAGACAATTGGCAGCCACGTAGCATATATATGGCAGCCACTTCAGCATTTAACGGATCAATGGATGGAAAATGTAACGGAGGTATTATTTTGAAATAAAATAGTACTTAAGATATCAAAGTGAAATGTTTTGAAAATGTTGTAAGAAATTGAAATAGACCCTAAACTGAGGTTTGAAAATTTAATTTACCCTTAAGAAAACAAATTCAAGTTCACTTTATTTACAATTATACCACCGAACTTTAACTTAATTATGATACTACCATTGAACCTTCTTTTAATTACGATGCTACCACCGCACCCAAATCTAATATAATTATGATGTTGCCATCGCCTTCAAAACGTCCAAGCCTGTAGGATTTTCTCTGGTCAAATTTTATCCTTTTTTATTGTTATTTTTATTTTTTATTATAGGAATCGTAGTAGATTGAAATTTCAAAAGAGCATTACATGCTTCCAGTTAAGGCGAAAGAACATCTTCTATGATTACACTTTTTTGGGGGAGGGGGGAGAAAACCGTTTGCTAGGTTGATAGGATGTAATACCAATGGGAGCAAGCTGATGAGCAGCTCCGTTAGTTAGTTGGCGAGTGTAGGCGAATGAAGCTTCAATGATTGATAGAAGAAGAGCCTTGGTGTCCTCAACCACCTGATCAACCAAGGATAGGTTTGGGGAAGAATCACGATCGGCTTCTACAATCTGAAGTGAGTCGGATTTGATCACAATATTGTGATAACCGCTGGCATGCGCCCAAACCAACCTTTCGCGAACAGTCATGGCTTCCACTTGGAGGGGGAGAACACGTCAACAAAACGACCGCATTTTGCAGCCACGAATGAGCCCTTGTCGTCTCTAACGACAGTCACATAGCCATCTGATTTTGGATTTTTACAACCTACAAAAATAAATATAAAAACACTTAAAAATACTTGCAAGAAAACAAGGTTGTCGTAGTATACCAACTCAAGCAAAGTCGTTTTCCACAGGGATTGAATGAAAAATTTGTATTTATACTAATCCTTAGCTAATTATTTAGAAATTTTTTTCGAAAAGGTTGATTTTGAAATTTAAAATAATAAAAACGAATTTAAATAAAAATAATTACATAATTGACAAAGAAAAGAAAGCAAAAGACAAAGGTTTTAGAAAACAATTTAAACACTAGGGTTCTGCTGTCACCATTAACAATCTTACGCAATTTTACCTATAATTTCTACATACAAGCTTTGAAGGTTAGGCTTTCCTAATACATATTTTCCTCATGATGTTCAAGCGAAAACATATATCTAACATGCAACCTATCTGTGATGTTCAGATCAAATATAAACATGCAAGACTCATTAAGCTTTGTGAAAACCCTTTGAAAAACCATGCAACCCTTAAAAGCGTGATGTTCGTCTTAAGTAAACTTACAATTACTAATCACAATAAGCCCTCTTCAATTTCAGGATGATGTCCGAACATAAATTACATCAAATTACTAGTCTAAAAACCCCTAATAGTTGCGAATCACTAAGACAATTAGATAGTTTAATCGTGATAATTAATAATTCAAAGCAAACATGCATCCATTCATAAGCAAATTAATAAAATCACATATTCATGCTAAGGTTCATGGCTTCATCCTAACAAAAGAACTAGTTACGAACAATCATAATAAAAAATATTATTAAGAACATAGAAAGAAAACACCTTGAAAATAAACTTCCAAAACTCTCTAAAGTAGTGCGTGTGTTCTCTCCCCCACAAAACCCTAATGGCTAAAAAGCCTTATTTATACTACTCCAAATTAAAATCCTTGTAGAAAAGGTTTTCTAAAAACTAGGAAATAAAATAATAAAAAGATAACTACGAATTACATTCCTATTCTGACTAGGAAATCTGCCCAGCACAGAAATAACCACATTTTTGAACCTTCAGAGCTCCAAAACAGGCCTAAAATGACTCAAACTAAAGATTAGAGCCACCTCTTCAAGTTCCAAGAAGAGCCCAAGTCCAAAATGCATCATTTTCCAGCCCAAAAATTGCAAATAAGCTCTGCAGCCCAATCTGCCAACACTGTGCGCTGGGCATAAATTAATTCACCACTATCAGATGCTTCAGAATAAAATTATGAAATTTTGCTACAACCTTCTTGGTAGACTCGCGAACCCACTTCAATTGGAATCACTCAAAAATTTCACAATTTGATTACTTTATGCTCAAAACAAGTTCGCATGTCCTACATTAAAAGCACATAGCAAAGCATCAAAATCTCGCCAAAATAATAACCAAAATACACCAAAAATAAGGAATAATATATAGTATAAAATCGACTCATCATTCATCATCGAATTCCAGGTGCCATCGATGTTCATCTTCAGTTTTCTTGCCGGAGGGCATAGCCATTTAGGCGAGGGAGGGTGTTGCATTGTGGTTAACGCAAGAGACACAAAGAGGTGGACAAAGTCCTGCCACTAGTGGAGGCTCTTGGCCACTGAGATGTCTAGCGAACCGCAAGTTCCAATCCAGAGTTTAGTGTTTCGAGCCCTTTAAATTATCCATACGATCATCACGAAGATGTTGAAGCTAGATGAGGGACGTTTCTCTGCCACTTTTTATATGATAAATGAAACAAGAATATGTGTACAAAGTAAATGTTTGTATTAATGAATTTGTAGGGTTACAATCTCTTTACAACTTGATCCTCTTATTCGATCTCCAAAATGTGTAGATGTGTAGTGTTGTTCATCCAAGGGTCACGATGACTTGATCTTGGATGAACGAATGCCGCAAGGTTTTGGCTCTTGGCAATGGAGGAACCGGCATGTGTAGAGGTGCTTGGTGGTTCTTCACGGGATTTGACGACGAACTCGAAGGATTTTCCGAGTCTTCTTGAGTGTTTGAGTGTTTGGGGGGTTTGAGTGCCTACTTCATAATTTCAAAGCTTCAGTGTCTAGGTGTCAAATGATTTTTGGACCCTTTCTTTGTCTTGGAGGCTCTTATTTATAGACTCTCCAAACCTTGACTAAGGATGAATTTGGCCTTGATTGTGGGCTTGATTAATTGACGAAAGAACTAGGACTCTATTTGTGGGCATATTCGTGATTTGCTTCCATCAATTAACATTTGATTTAACTAAATTAAAATCAAATAATTCATTTCCACCATATCATTCTTGACGAATCGTTCGATTTTGATGAGTTATATCCATGTGTATGATTTTGCGAGACACATGGCGCATGCCACGTATGCCCTGGCCTGTCGAAACTTTAATGCATTGGTGGACATTTATTTCATCGAAATTTTGATGTTTACACTTTCATTGGCCCAGGTTGCTGGGGAGGAGGTGATGAAGCCCCTTAAAGGGATGCCTAGCGGGGAGGCAAGCCATGCACATTTCGCGTAATGGCAACTCGTCAACAAATGGATAATAGTTTCATTCACTTAGTGGCATATCACACATTCCCAATCAAAGGTGATGCGCCTTTTAGTGAGATTGTATCTGGAAGGGACGAAGTTGTTGCAAATTTTCCAGAAGCAGGTTTTGACTTTAGGGGGAACCTTGGCTTTCTAGACTTTGTCCCAAAAAACACCAGTGGAATGGGATGAGGAAGAAGCACCATTGCTGGACCTTAGGACAGATGAGCTAGCCAAGTGATAGGTAATTCGTACTGAAAAGGTTCCCTTCTTCTCATAGTGCCAACAAAGTGAGTCCTAAGAGGAGTGAATGCTCAGTGGGATTGAGCGAATGGATTCCGCCTCACTGCCAGTGAATAAAGTCTGAATGATGTCATGCCTCCAGGATTTGCTGAATGGGTCGTTGACGTCGGAGACCGCTGATACATTTCAACCAAGTGGTTTAGGGGAGAAAAGGCGAATTGAGAAGGGTGTAAGGATCCAAGGATCTTCCCAGATCATGATCGGATGACCGTCTCCCACTTTCCACCGATAGCTCACCATAATAACCTTCCGGGGCAATGCAAATATTGCTCTTCTAGCAGTAGGATGCACTTGGTTTGACAGAGGCCTCAAGGAAGTGTGGATTGGGGAAATACTTTGCTTTGAGGATGGTAGCAACCAGAAAGGAGGGATCAGTCAACAGTCTCTAGCCCACTTTGGCAAGCATACTAAGATTGAAAGCATGGAAATTTCGAAACCCAAGACTGCCCTCCGACTTGGGTAGACAAAGCTTTTTCCAAGAACATCAATACACTTCTTTTCCCCTTCATTACCACTCCACCAAAATGAAGCGATCATTATGTTTAAGTCATCAGAGAAATGCTTCAAAAGAAGGAAGCAGCTCATTGTGTAGTTTGGAATTGCCTCAGCCACTGTTTTTACGAGTAAATCCTTTTCGGCAGCCCTCAGTAGTTTTCCTTTCTAAGATTCCAACCTTTTCCCAAGATGATCCTTAATATCGGCAAATCACCGGCTCCAGTTGCTGCCCTTGTGGCATGCCAAGATATTTCTCATGGCACTCCACGCACTGCACCCCTAACAATGAAGCCAATTTGGAGTGGAGAGGCCGTTTGATATTCCGGCTGAAACAAAATGGTTGATCGACGGAGCACCCGAACAGACAGAGATACCTCGGAGAAGCCCGTTGTGTTCCTTCGCAATGACCAAGGTCGAGAGGCCCTCGGTACAAAGGAGAAACAATAGGGGAAATGGGTTCTCCCTAGTGGAGGCCACGAGAAGGGTGTAAATATATAGCCATGTGGGCAACCGTTGATGATGTAAAAGTAGGAAACCGACGATACACATACCATTATCAGTTCGATCCATTTCATAGAGAATCCCATTTTAGTTAGAACTCCACATAGATAGCTCCATTCAATTTGGTCGTAGGCCTTACGCCTATCTAACTCCAAGGACATGAAGACGTTATGACCCTTATTGTGAGTTTTTTTCATAGGAGAGGGTATCAAATATGTAGGGGGCGGTCAATTTTTTTCTTATCTTTTAGTGTATGTATCTTATGTATTCATTTTTTTATTAACAAGTTGTTGGCTTTTCAGCTGTTGCGCGCTAGCCCCTTACTAGTAAAGGGGTTGCTTGCTATAATTTATCGTTCATGGACGTTGATAAGATCCTTCTATTTAGCAGCACCTTAGGGGATGACATAGCCTTAAATATGAATAAATGTAAGTACTATTATTGGACTAATTTCGGACTACTGGGGTATCTAATCCCATTTACTCCCCTAGCTGACATATAATCGGAAATTTCTGATGCCAAGATGATGTTGTCTGAAATAAGTCATCCTGGTACGAAGACACCTTGGGATGGCGAAATGATATGTGGCTGCAGTGTTTTTAGCCTGTTGGCCATGACCTTCGAGGCAATCTTGAAAAACACATTGCAAAGGCTGATGAGTCTTAAATCGATTGCCTCCTTCGGGAATTTTATCTTATGTGAGGGAGACATAAATGAAGTTTATCCGCTTCAAAATTCTGCCAGAAGATAGGAAGGATTTGTTGGTATTCAACAGAGTTTACTAACTCAATACCAAAATATGTGGGTGATAAGTTTACAAACTCTATCACACCTCTCACTTTCACTCTCAATAAAATTGGACAAAGAAATAGAGAAAGGAGGGAAGCAACAAGCTTTGGTAAAACACTTGGACTTTGATATATGAAAGAAGTAGCAAGCTTGGTGATAACAAACACTTTGAAATATTAGAAGAGTTTACAACTCTTAAAGCTTACAAGCTGAAAATGAGAATGGAAATGGGATTTGGATGATATAATTTAAGCTTAGCAAGATGGCCTATTTATACAAAACAGAAATTAATAGACAATGCAACAACACTTGCAATGAATGATGGTGTTCCACATCTTTACACCCTTTCAAACACATGCAGCAACTTTGGATAGTTGGCACACACATGTCTTGCATCATTCCAGGTTGTAATCACAACCTTTCGGCTTGCACACAGCAGCTCACATCTCTGCTGTCTTTCAACACACTTTCAGCTAGCACATGGAGGAAACTTTAGTCTTTGTAGTTGTAGCATGAGTGGATACAACCTGTAAAGAAACTAACAGCCATTAGCAACCTTTTACCGCCTGTTTTGAGTTGAATTTCCAACAGGATTGGGTGGCGTAATGATGTCCGGTCCCACTAGCTATATTCTAGAATCGTTGAAAGAAAAATGGAGGCATCCTGTCGGGGCTAGAGGCAGTGGAAGGCTGCGTTTGGAACATTGCTTCCTTATCCTCAAGGGAATGTATTCTTTCTAGGAAGTGTTTCATTTCCGACCAGACACTATGGTTGATAGCTTGTAACACCACTTCATCCCTGGATGAATTTGAGGAAGAAAGAATTGATTTAAAAATAGTGGAGGATAGTGGTTTCAATGCCCTGATCATTTTCAATCCAATCACTATCCTAGTTGGTGAGGCCCCTAATTCGATTCTTAGCCTTGCGAGTGTTGGCCCATTGGTGGAAGAAACGGGTATTACAATCTCCATTACGAAGCCATATGATCCGGGAGTGCTGACGCCAGTATGATTCTTCTTGACTAAGGAGGTTGTTTAATATGCATAGAAGGTCAAACCTTTAAACATAAGCGGAATCGGAAAGGGGGTGGGCAAGGATAAAACCAAGCTTCGCATAGATGGCCTCAATTTCCTCTTTTCTGCCCCTAAACACCGTCTGCTGCCACTTGAGAAGAGTTACCCTTATAGCCTAGGTTTTTTTGTACAACCTGGTATATTAGCACCCCAATAACAGACAAGTTCCAAACATCTCGAATTTCACTCTCACAATCTTCGTGACTCGCCCAAAATTCAAAACCAAAACTTCGTCGAAGATGGCGGCAGAGATGAGACGTACCGTCAGTTGAGATGATAATGGGTATGTGGTCCGTTGCACTTGGGTCGAGGTGCAGAACGGAGGCGTTATTGAAGGAATCCATCCAAGTCCTCGTAGCCAAAACTCTATCCAAACGTTCCTTGATACCGCCATTGCAAATGGTGATCCAAGTGTGGGGAGGGCCGAGGAAGCCGAGATCAACGAGGTTCCAGTCGTTGATTGCTTCTCTGAAGTTGAGTACCTAGATGATCGGTGTGAGAGAGAAGCAATCAACCACTACAACCTCGTTGAATTAATGTTAAAGCTTGAAACCCTTTTTAACATAACCTAACAAGTGGAAGAGTTTCAAACTCTTTCAAACTCGCTTCCGCTTGTTGGGTTTGTAATGTCAAAGCTTGAAACTCTCTCACACCCATTTGAATTAGTGTACCAATTTGTCAAATATCGATTTTTTTAGCAATTTTTTTTTCTAATTTGAAACTCTTTCAAACCACTACAACCTCGTTGAATTAATGTTGCCAATACTTTCTTAACTAAAATATTAAGATTGAAAGTTTGAAGATTTTTGGATTTAAAGATCGAAAGATTGAAGGTTTTTGCATGTCTAGATTGAAAGTTTGAAGTTTTTTGCATGTTTAGATAGAAAGTTCGAAGCTTTTGGCAAACTAAGATTAAAAGTCTGGATACAGACCCAACAAGAGGGAGAGAAAGAAGAATACAGAGACGTTTATACCCTTATAAGTTTCTAAGATGGATGAAATGTTTGGATGAAAAAATCAGAAATCTAGCAATAGGGACGAATTTGATTAATTATAAAAGTTTACTTGATAATTAGGTTAAATAAAATTCTGAGAGAAATTAGCAGTGCTTCACAATTCAAGAGGCAAATCAATAAATACTTCTAGAAAATTTAAAACACGCCCCAAAAGAACTCAGCAATCTCAATCTTCGCAAAAAATAATCCCCAATTTTCTTCCATGATTTAGAAAGGCCAATGGAGTTTTTTTTTTTTTTTTTTTCCTTCTTTGAACATACGATATTATCTACATTAAGGGGAGGGGTTGGGCTAAGCCTTACAATGGGCTAACAGTAATGTGGTTCAAATTCATCTTTGACGAGAATCGAACTTCAGACCTCTCACTTACAAGTGAAGAGGAATACCACTAGACCGTAGTACGAAGTGGCATGCACGTGTTGTCCCATCATAGTTCCATTTAAACTCCACGAGAAACATGCCATTTTATGTTAATTTCAAGTGATATTCATTTTTATTTGTAAATTAAAGGTTTTAGGTTTTTTTGAACTGAAAATATCTTAAGTTTGAGTCCTATGAATTGTGAGTAATAGAATAGAAATTATTATAAACAAATATTTTGTTGTATAAAAAAAATTGGAAAGTGTTATAAATCCCGTATATGAACATTTTTTCTTTATTCAACTCCAAATTTTTTTGTTTATCTTCCAGTCCCTAATTTGAAATTTGACCGATAAATTGTCTCCAAATAGAGGTCATTAAGGACTTTAGGGTGTAATTAATAGAATCAAGGGCTTCAGTAGACCTGGCAGCTTCTGACACAATACGAAAATAACGGATTTCGGGTCAACACGATAACTAATCTGGTCATTATCAAGTGATCCATTAAGAACACGTTAATAACGGATTCTTAACGGGTATACACGTGGGTAACACGTGGTGACCCATTTCGACCCGTTAAGAAAAAAATTATTTTGATAATTTTAAAGTTTAATTACTAAAAGATTTATTATAAAATACAATAGCCATATTAATATATACAATATATTCTATAGTAAATATATAGTTTTGTATTATTATTCTATATAAGTTAAAATAAAAAAAAAGGTTTAGTCATTATTTATTTTTATTATGAGAGTTCCTTATTATCATTATTAGGATAAATTTTACTTAACATGTTGTTGTCCAAAATTAAAATAAACTAGTATAGTATTTGTATAACAACCCGTTTCGAATTATAATATATTTTATCTTCGAAAGCGTGGAAATGACGATTTTGCCCTTGTAACGATGGGTGGTGGGTGTATAAGCATGCTAAGGAATTGGACCAATTACTTCACCTCCTACTTTCTTGGGTCCAATTAAAATTGTAGACTTGTTTTTGGACCAAATGGTTAGCCTAAACCTGCAACCCAATGGGATTTGAGGCAATTTAAAATTGCCCAGTTCCATGAGCCACACATACACACGTGCCCTTCTTCCCGTTTTTCTCTTCCTTCTCAAACTCTCTTCACGTCCGTACGACCAAACCCTCTAATCTTCAAACATCGTCACACACTCACAGATCAAGAGTGTAAGGATAACACTACCGTGCTTCCCTCAACTTCACAAGTCAAGCCGTACCTTTGGTTTAAGGAAATGACCACAGAAACTCAAGATACCCGAGCTCCGACAAGGAGTGTAATTTCTCCGACGTGATCGCGAAGTTCTTAGCTAGTTTTGAGACTTAGAAAGGTATTATTACAACTCATCTCGTGTTTTAGACTACTTTTGGTTAAGTTTGGACGTCGGAATGAGCTTGGTAGTGGGTGTGCAGGAGTAGCCAATTTTTCAAGGATTTTTCCAGCCATTTTTCGTTGAAGTTAGGGCCTCATACAGGTATGGATGTGTTCTCCTTGTTGAGAGCTTCATTTTGGTACAAATTTCATGAAATTTGGTGTTGAAACGACGAAGATATTAAGGTTTAAACTTTTTCCAGAAACCGGCGAGTGCATCGGTGGCCGGCGCCGAAATTCGACGAACCATCGGAGAAGACAAGGAATATTCCGTCAACTTTGACAGAATATACTAACGGCGTAAGGTAACATCGTTAGTTTTTAGACAGTGCGTAAGGTAACATCGTTAGTTTTTAGACGGTATATGCTGATCTTTAACGGAATATTCTCTAACGGCGTTAGGTTACCGTCTGCGTGCCAAGCACGTGCCTGCGCATGGCCGACGTGTAGGACGTTGGAAAATTATTCTAAAAACATGGGGATGCTCGGGGTGTTGAGTAGACCACGATAGTATATTCAAACACCCCAATTGAGCAACGTATGAGAAGTTATTTCATAGTGATGGTTATGTGCTTTAAAATAACGTTAAATTAGTTGTTTCACATATAGGTGAGACGTTTCTGGAAGACGAACGCAGCCAGGTGAGACTTGGGGGTTACGACCCGGCTACATACCAGTGAATGGGCTTTTGGTTATATATATATATATATATATATATATATATATATATATGTGCATTATGTTTCCTAGAAACTGTTTAAATGGTTTTTACATTTTAAATGCGATGTCATATGCATTACATTCTAGAATATGCATTTGTATAGTTGTGTATATTACTGCTTGACGCTGTGGACACTCAGGTAAGCCTCATGTGTGTATATTTTAATAGTAGTGATGATGTTGTGTATGATTATGCTGGATTACATTTAGTTATTTATATCCTGCACCCCGGTGTTAGTGCTTTACCCGAGGATAGGGCCTAGCCTTCACGTGATCGTTCACTTCCCGCACCACACATTCACCTTGGATCCAAGGCAGGTGTCAGCCTGTCGTACAGACCACATTAGGTGGTTCCGACTCGTAGGTGACTTGTGATACTTTGCACAGCCTTCACGTGATTGTAGCACTTAAGCGTACTTATTTACACCTAGCATGTCGTACAGACCACATAGATGGTTCCGACTCGTGTGCAGGATTTGATTTGATTGTTGAGTTATTGATTCAGCTGTATTGGTCACGTTAGGTGACTCCGGTTGATATGTCACTTTATATTAGTGCAACTCACCTGGCTTACTTATTCATGGTTAAGATGATTGTCATGGCATACACACGGTTTAGTTATTCTCGAGTATAGTTTTTATATATGTTTACAATATTATTCTCTGGAAAACTTATACGGGTTTTACAATGAGGGGTTATTACATTTGAAAAGATAAATGGTTTTGAAAGTTTTGTTTTTGCCCACTAACACTTTCTGTTTTGCGCCCTTCCAGGTTCTAGATAGAAGTTCGTGTCGGTAGCTCACAAGGACTTCTCGATGGTTCTGACAGACATCCACCAATGTAGGGTTTCTTTTATGAGCTATATAATTATTAATTAGTCTTTTAGACCGCACTTCGATACATATGCTCTGATTGTGTGTGTCTTTACTCTAATCACATTCACTCATACTTATAGGCTAGTTTAAGGTAAGGTAATTAGTGGTTTTTATTTATTCGCATTTTTATATCATCACCACTTCCGCACGGCACAAATGGTTATGTCACCCTCACGTGACGGCCAGCATGCCTCAATTGAGGTCGGGGTGTGTCAATTGGTATCAGAGCCTAGGGTTGGCAGTCATGTATATTATGTGAGTATTCTAATTATTTGATGTCTTGTGTCAAAACTATGCCGCCTTGTAAAAAGCCCCGCACTTTATCTGAGTCTAATTTCCCTAATATTACTCAACTTGGGGAAGCTATTGCTAATGCCATTTAGTCCTCATTTCATCCTCCCTAGAGGACTCATTTGGAGACAGTATATAACTTGAAGTTGAGTAACTTTGTTGGTACTGAGGGGCTCGAGGGAGCTGAGCATTGACTCAATCATGTCGAGAAAACTTATCAAGTGATGCAGAAGTAGGGAAATTTCCCTGAGGATAGGTGGGTTGAGACGACTACCTGGTTTTAGGTGTGGAGCCTGTATCCTGGTAGAGGCAGGAATCTTTTCAGTTAACACCAGTGGAAGCTGCAGATTGGGAGATTTTTAAGCAGTTATTTCAGAAGAGATTTGTACCCCCAGCGTATATAGACAGTAAGAAGCAAAAATTTACACGTTTAAGGCAAGGGAAGATCTCAGCTACTGAGTATTATCGGAAGTTTACCGATTTGTCTCGGTATTGTCCAGAGGTTGCTGAGATTCCCATAGAGATGCTTCGACAATTTAAGTTGGGTACTAGAAAGAAATGGCGTTCTATGGTGACCACGACTCCCTACACCACATACCAGGAGTTTTATGAGATTTTACTGAGAATAAAGGATTCTGAAAATATGCCCAATGACAGTGATGTAAAGGAAGAAAAAGATAATAGCCAGAAGAAAAACGATAGTAAAGATAAAGGTCAGTCATCTCTGAGACCTCGCAAGACGCAGAGTTTTATGAGAGGTGGTACTAGTTCTAGTTCTTCTAGTTGGGGTTTAAGTGCCACTGCACTGCAGAGGAGTGGCCGTTCAGGCGGTTCCCCGCTTTCAGGGACAAAGAGGTTCTAGTAGTTATGGAGGTCCATTTTGCCGTAGATGTAACATTTGACATTTTGGAGAGTGCAGGCAAGGTAACAGGGGATTTTTTACTTGTGGCCAGACCTATAGCCCAATGGGATTTGAGGCAATTTAAAATTGCCCAGTTCCATGTGCCACACACACACACGTGCCCTTCTTCCTGTTTTTCTCTTCCTTTTCGAACTCTCTTCACGTCCATATGACCAAACCCTCTAACCTTCAAACATCGTCACACACTCGCAAATCGAGTGTAAGGATAACACTATCGTGCTTCCCTCGACTTCACAAGTATAGCTGTACCCTTGGTTTAAGGAAATGACCACGGAAACTTGAGATACCCAAGCTCTGGCAAGGAGTGTAATTTCTCCTATGTGATTGCGAAGCTCTTAGCTAGTTTTGATACTTTGAAAGATATTATTACAACTCCTTGTCGAAATGAGCTCGGTAGTGGGTGTGCAGGAGTAGCCGGTTTTTCAAGGATTTTTCTGATCATTTTCCATTGAAATTAGGGCCTCAAACATGTATGGATGTGTTCTCCTAGTTGGAGCTTCATTTGGTACAAATTTCTTGAAATTTGGTGTTGAAACGACGAAGATATTAAGGTTTAAAGTTTTTCCAGAAATCGGCGAGTGCATCGGTGGTTGGCGCTGGAATCCGACGAACCATTGGAGAAGTCAAGGAATATTCCGTCAACTCTGATGGAATATACTAACGGCGTAAGGTAACATCGTTAGTTTTTAGACGGTATATGCTGATATTTAATGAAATATTCCCTAATGGCGTTAACGTTACCGTCAGCGTACTAGGCACATGCCTGCGTGTGGCCGTGCCTTGGCCAGCGTGTGAATGTTCATGCAACTTCAAAAAATTATTCTAAAAATATGGGGATGCTTAGGGTGTTGAGTAGACCATGATAGTATATTCAAAACACCCCAATTGAGCAACGTATGAGAAGTTATTTCATAGTGATGGTTATGTGCTTTAAAATAACGTTAAATTAGTTGTTTCACATATATGTGAGACGTTTCCAGAGGACGAAACGCAGTCAAGCGAGACTTAGGGGTTACGACCCGGCTACATACCAGTGAGTGGGCTTTTAGTTATATATATATATATATATATGTGAATTATGTTTCCCAGAAACTGTTTAAATGGTTTTTACGTTTTAAATGCCATGTCGTATGCATTACATACTAGAATATGCATTTGTATAGTTGTGTATATTACTGCTTGACACTGCGGATGCTCACGTAAGCCTCAGGTGAGTATATTTTAATATTTGTGATGATGTTGTGTATGATTATGCTGGATTGCATTTAATGATTTATATCCTGCACCTCGATGTTAGTGCTCCGCCCAAGGATAGGGCCTAGCCTTCACTTGATCGTTCAACTCCAGCACCACATGCTAACCATGGATCCAAGGCAGGTGCCAGCCTATCGTACAAACCATATTAGGTGGTTCCGACTCATAGGTGACTTGCGATACTTCATATAGCCTTCGCGTGATCGTAGCACTTGAGCATACTTATTTACACCTAGCCTGTCGTACAGACTATATAGGTGGTTCTAACTCATGTGCAGGATTTGATTTGATTGTTGAGTTATTGATTCAGCTGTACAGGTCATGTTAGGTGACTCTGACTGATATGTCACTTTATATTAGTGCAACTCACCTGGCTTACTTATTCATGGTTAAGATGATTGTCATGGCATACACATGGTTTGGTTATTGTCGAGTATAGTTTTCATATATGTTTACAGTATTATTCTATGGGAAACTTATACGGGTTTTACAGTGAGGGGTTATTACATTTGAAAAGATAAATGGATTTGAAAGTTCTGTTTTTGCCCACTCACACTTTTTATTTTGCGCCCCTCCAGGTTCTAGATAGAAGTTCATGTTGGTGGCTCACGAGGACTTTTCGGAGGTTCTGACAGACATCCGCCAATGTAGGGTTTCTTTTATGATCTGTATAATTATTGCTTAGTCTTCTGGATTGCACTTCGATACCTATGCTCTGATTGTGTGTCTTTACTCTAATCATATTCACTTGTACTTATAGGCTAGTCTACGGTAAGGTAACTAGTGATTTTTATTTATTTGCATTTTTATATCATTACCGCTTCCGCACAGCGCACATGGTTACGTCACCCTCACGTGACAGCCAAGATGCCTCAATTAAGGTTAGGATGTGTCAATTTGTATAGGCAAGAACTAAGAAGACATACATACAAGTATGAAAAATGTGAAATAATATATAAACACTCGTGATTCATCATTATTCCTCCACGAGTAGATAATGGTTACACTTACATTATCGTTTAGATTTTTAAAATTCTCCAAACCCTTATGAATAATGTTTTTTATTTTAGGGAAAAATTAATAAAATTAATAATAATTATTGTAGAAGTGTAAAAAATGGAAAAAAATAATAATACAATCACTCATAGTGACAAGCTTTACAACTTTTATGAAGGGATCAGCTTCGAAATCCAACACTATGATCAATAAACCTTAATTTTTTTTTTAACCGTCGATTGTCATTTACGTTTTATTCTTCTTACTAAATTTCATTTTTAAAATTTTATTTTTTGAAAATATGTTCATCTGGTGGATGTAAGAAGATGAACGGTTCATATTTTTGATATCACGTTTCGATATTTACAGTTAACTGAAATATGAGTCAATGTCATATACTTTGTAGAAACTTTATAAACATCAAGCAATATTTTCACTAACCGTAAAACTCTAAATATAATATCAATGATCCAAACCGTTCATCTTCCTGCATCCTCTAATAGATCATGTTTTCAATAAAGAAAATCTGAAAAAACAAAATTTGATGAGAACAATGAAGCGTAAATGTAAACAACAATCAACGGTTAAATTTTGATCTATGATTTATATGATTATAGTGGCGAATTTCGAAGTTAAGCTCTTCATGAAAGTTGTAAAGCTTGTCATTACAAGCGTTTATATATATTTTTTTCTATATTTTTTACACTTCTACATTAATTAAAAAACTATTAAAGACTTTACTTAAATAACAGCCGTAAGATAAATGAGAGTAAATCTGTACCGTTGGATTCCATTTCACTTATATTATTAGAACTTTTTTGGACGAAAAAACCCCTTCTCTATTCCAATATTTTCCAATTTCACCATTTGATCAATTTAGGTTAGCGAAAATATACTTTAAAGAAAAATGCGTTTTTATGTTTTGGATGTGACAACATAGTATGTATATACTGATTTACTATTATGTTTTTCATTTGATTATTTATTGGTTTAAAATATATATTTCTTAACGAGTAACTGGTCGAGTCATATTACTTGTTAATATTATCGGGTCGGGTCATTTTACCCATTTATTTTAACGGATGTTATACGACATGACCCGTTAAAATATCGGGTATGACATGAAAACGACACGAATACCAGGTCTAGACTTTAGGTTATAATTAATAGAAAAAGGGAGCTATTTCATCAGGTTTCGTGGTTGGAAGTATACCAGTCATATCTTAATTCCCAAAACTGAAAAGAAACAAAAACTTAATCATTCATGTCTCCCGGTATTAATCAATAACCATCTTCAACTTCTACAAAGTTTACTTCGTAACTAATCAATAACCATCTTCAACTTCTACAAAGAATGGGGAAGTTGGATCCATTCTTTTTCCGAAAATGTATGGAGAGCATGACCCATCTTCAACTTCTACAAAGAATGGGGAAGTTGGATCCATTCTTTTTCCGAAAATGTATGGAGAGCATGACCACTAACAAATGCTTGAGACAGTATTTTAGACAGACTGGAGATTTTGAAAATCCTATGTATGGTTGCTTTCCTGCCGAATGCTTTGAACTGAGACCACCACAACACTAGCAAAGGATTTTCCCTCCTAATGATTTTCTAAGACAAAGGATTTTCACTAGCAAAGGATTTTCTAAGACAACTTGGCAAAACATCCCTCGTCATCCAACAAAGCAAACATAGGTCAAAACGCTTGATAGCATTATTTACCAAATGTCTAAAATCAAGTTACCGCGAAAGTGAGCCTTTCTCAAGCTTTGGCCAATGCCACTGGATTTGTGTGGTTTCGAGAAAAACGTTACCTTAAATATGCATCAAACTTAATGGCAGTCTTGGCAGAGCGATCAAGTCTTTAGAAGTTTTCATTCCAATTCGAAGCTATTTCACATAACGTACTGCTGTCAAAAAGAGAGAGACGATGTAGGAATCAATCACCAAGATAAATTATACCGACAAACATAATCATGCTGAAGAGCAGTACATGTTAAGATTTCCATAAACTAGTGCAAATCACAACACATAACTTGTTCAGGCTAGATCTATCCCTCGCATAGCTTCCTAGAATCTTGCCTGTCGGGCAAGGTTTTTACTCATAATATTATATGTCCAAATAAAAGGAGTTTAGGGCCCTTCCAACTATTTCTTTTATTACAATTAACATTAAAGAAGTAAGGTTAATTAGTTTAGCCCGATTAATCATCAAAATAAAACTTTGAACGAAAAGCAGTTGAAAATGATTTAAAACATAAAGAAAGATGCATTAAACGACATATCTACTTTACGTAAGTACAAACAAAAGAGGCTTGGGCAATATTATAACCTTGTCAGGCAAGGTCATCTTCTTGCAGCTACTTCTCTTTGTGTTTTACAAGGGTTGTAATCTTTGGAGAATGAAAGGTAAAACGAGTTTTACGAAAGGGATTCGATACTACAATGTTGGGGAGAACTAACAAAGCTTCTAAATCTTGACAAAAGATGGCTTTCTATGGTGAATCTATGACTAAGAGAACAAAGTCTAGACAAACTAAATCTTTCTGGTTTCTTACTTGTCTAAGGGCAAAGTGGGATGTCTTTTGATTGATTGGTTGAGTGTCCATGTCTCTGGTGCCCCTTGCTGCTTTTATAGACTTTTTAGCCCAACTGTCCAAGCCTTGCCTTTTGGTGATGGCCTCCGAAGCATGGTGAGTCACCACTTATTTACCTATCTATGCCCTCAAAAATTGTTTTTTTTTGCTGAGGGTGAGCTGCCCTCTGTTGCCCATCACTTCTCTCATAGGCTTGTTGCCTATTCCTTGCCAAAATGATGTTTTAATTCTTCCTGGGCTGTCGACTTGTCCAAGCCCAATCCTCCCTTTGCTTTTTGTGGTCTCGGGCCTCCACTCTCACTAAGCCCATTATTAAATATCCACTGAAACAGTGCCCCCTTTAATCATTGTCAAGTCTGCTAATCTAGACATTGATAATGATTAAAATAAATTACATGCTGAAATTGGGTATTAGTGCCACTTAATTAGCCTTTTTAAACAAACCTTTGCACTAAACCACGATTTCCAAAGTTAATTGCCTGCCTATTAATTAACTTCTATTTCATTTTTCTCAACCACCTCTTTCAGCAAACTTGACTCTCTAAGTTCCCCAATCTCTTATTTTCAACCCTTTCTTGCCTTAATTTCTAGCCACTCTTTCACTCTTTTCTCCCAAGTTCAACAATGGCTCCTAAATCGTGCACTGCATGTGAGTCTAGAGAAGGGATTGTCACCCTGCGTTGTCGGCTCAATGACCTTCATCACCTTCGGGCTGACCTTAATATGTCTATTTTCTTTGACGAATAAGAAGTACATTCCCTAGGGCCTGCTTGAATTGCTCGAGTTCCAGTTGCAGTGGAAAACAACATGTTCGCTGCCAACTAGTTCATTCCCAATCCTTACACAGCCGAGGTAGGAATTCTGCCTAAAATCGGTTTAATTTCAAGAGGGGTTTCCCCACATTAAAGGATGAAGCATGGTCTAAGTGGATGGATGAATTGGAGCCCATTTAGAAGCAGAAATGGACGGCAAATGGCATCTATGAGTTCATTATGATGTCTAAGACCACTATCCACATCAAGCACAAGCTTCTCTCAACAGTTATTCTCTTCTAGAACACAGGGACTAACACTTTTGATTTCAGAATGGGCCTTATGACTCTCACCATTCTAGACATGGCTCAGGTTTTTGGTCTGAAACCATCAGGCAGGTGTGTAGATATTACACATGACTGGTCAATCCCCTCTCATCCTACTGCTTAAGGCTTAGAGGTTTTTCAGTCCATCACTAGCTTGGAGTACAACTCCACTACATTCAAGAGATATGAGACCTCATTCGCGGGCTTCATTCCATTTACCAAGAAGATGTTCAGCCCGCCTTCTCCCACTGTTGACTTAACTCAGGAACACATGTACTTTCTCCTCTACTGGTTGAATAAGCATGTGTTCCCCAATAAATCCAATGGTGTGAAACTGAAGTGGATCCCTCTGGTGGAGGCGTTGGATGTCAAATGACCAATTTTTCGCGAATAATGTCAATTGAGCTACCTAGATGGTGCAGCTCTAGCTTCAATGGTACTTCCCAAAGTTTCAGGCTGCCAAGTTAGACTTTCCAGAGGGAGTAGCTTTTGCCCAAATCGTAGCAGAGGCTCTCACCTCCAATCACTCTACCTTGGCCTGTCTATACTTCTTCAGAATCTGTAGAACTTGGGCTGATTTGGAATGAGGTGCCTCTGTGCTCAAAAGGTACCCTTGGTTCTCGGACAACCTCTTTCAAGATTTCTTTAGGGATGACGCCAGAAGCTTCTGCAAGGAGAAATTTATTAGTTGCATCCAGCACAAGGACTTGGCTTAAGGAGTCCGGAGCAGCCGATTTCCAATCCCCTTCTTAGACTCCATCCAGTGTGGAACTTCTTATCACCTTCGTTTTCCTTCTGAGGCTACATTTCGGGCAAGTAGGCGTAGCATAGAAATGATGAGCAAGATAACTCACACGCCTACAGCCCTCAACTTTGAGTGTACATATCTGTTCACCACTTGGTGGTAGGCCAAGTAGTCTAAGAAGTGTAATGGAGATCTTAGAGAAACCCATGATAGGATCTTCGGGCAGGTTTTCTTCAAATCTCTTCCCAAGAAATAAGAATTTGAAAGCTGGAAGGAGGTCATCAACCAAAAAAACCAATTTATGCTAATAGGTAACCTACATTGCTGCCTCTTACTTCACTTTATATTTTCATAGTTTGTCGTTGCTAACTCCTTTCTTGATCTTGCAGCCCAAGGCAACCCTGACGAAATGGATGTCGGGCCAGAAGAATAGGCTGTTGATGCCTTGGTTCTTTAGGAGGCAATTGTAGAGGCAGCTAGGTAAGAAGCGGGCTATAGCCATGTTCCTGAGGATGCTGGGGACATTTCTGTGATGTTCAGCGAGTCAAAGATAGAAGCTGGGCCTGAAGCAGAGATAAGGGCTTCTTGTCGGGCAAGATCTGTTGTTGTAGAGTCTTCTAACTCTGAGCCCAAGGGGACGCCTCAGGCTAGACTTAATCTCTCTGCTCCAAGAGCCACTTCTACCAAGAAGAGAACTAGGTCTCAAACCTCTCAAACCTCCAAATCACTTTCTGCACTTCTAATTGAAACGGGCAGGAAAAAGAAAAAGATTGCCAGTAAGTGATTCAAACTTAGTTTTTCTTTATTTAGTTTCATATCCTTAAGTTTTGAGCTATTCCTGTTCTTTTTTGTGCTTAGGACCTGTTATCAGCAAAAAGCTTGATCCTTCTCATCAGGAGATGCAAGTGGATGAGGAAGGGTAGTAAAGTGATAAGGAAGTCATTGCCAAGATTCTGAAGGAGTTGAAGGTAACCTTTTTAAACTTTGAGTACTTACTTAATTCTGAAGTTCACTCCTCTTGTACTTAACTAGTTTTATTACTGTCCAAACCAAGCTTCTAAAGCAGAAGAAACTTCAGACATCGAGCCTTCTCTACCTCCAGTCCGACTTGCGCATCTTTCTCCTTCTCAGGCTGAGCCTTTAGAGGTAAAATTCTTCTTCTTAAAACTTGTCAACCTTATATTTCTAAGTCCTAGGTGTTGACTTTACTTCTGCTATTTTTCAGGCAAGGGGAGGCACCTCAGGACCTTAAGTCGGGCAAAAACCAGCTACTCCTTCTTCTATTCCTCCAGCACTAGTAGTGATTCCTACCTCCCAATTTAACCCAACAACTGGAGAAATGCTCCACTTCGTAAAGGATGACAATGCCTCTATAAGCCTTCTTCCCTTATGCCTTTTTTTAAGCTTTTCTCAACGTCTTTTCACTTTGAATTTATGCTTTATATTCTGTCTTTGCCAGTCTTCTCCCTTGCCAAAGATTACCACTCAACCATCACTAGCTGCTGAGGAGCTTATAGTCCCTGAGATACCAGTTGTCTCAGAGATGACTAGTCCCAAGGATGCTTCTGTCTCTACTCAAACAAGCCAACCAATTCTTTCTAAGGTAGCTGCAGAAACACGTTCTCCTCCCAAAGGACAAAGTTCCTCTTAGGTACAAACATACTTGCAATCTTGTATTTTCCTCATTCTGGTCCAGACTGTCCTATTAACTTATCTTTTTTTTTGTTTTGACAAGTTTCTGGTAAGGGCTTAGGCAATTCTCTTCAGCTCGCTATGAGTAGGGTAGTCCTTACTCAACCTTCACGAACTTCTGAAATCTCAGGGATCCCAATCCCTCGGCTTAGAAAGAGTGCTGCTGCTAAGTCCTCCCTTTCTATATTTGTCGATGCTACCAGTGTTGTTGCTGACTCTGGTGGTGTCGGCGTGATGCCTTATCCTCTGGTTTCTCTTCTCGCTACAACCTCTTTGCCCAAACTAGTCAGAGAGTTTGAGCAAATTAGGACAAAGCTGAGATCCCCAAAACGCCCCTATGAGCCTCATCACTTTTAAGATCAACGTATGGTCTTCAGAGAATGGATGCAAAGGGACTTTTCTGCCTCCTTCGGCCTCAAAGCTCTTCAAGATGATGAGAGAGCTCTCACTGACTTATACGAAACCCAGCAGATGACAAAGGTGCAGTATGAGTCTTTCATCTCCTTTTTCGAAAATCTGAAGGCTTTGAGGGATCAACATCTCAAGGCCGAAAGGCAAGCAAACAGTGTGAGGTGTTATTTTACAGCAACTGGTGGAAGAGGGCTTAGCCATGGAAGATCAAATAATGGTGTTAGTTGTTGAGATTTAGAAGCTGGAAGAACAACTCTTTGTTTTGAAGGCTGAGCAAATGACCCTTTCAAGCAAGCTATACAAGAAAATCAGGGAAGTGAAGAGAGTTAACTATGAAGTGCAGGAGTTTGAAGCTAAGTTAGCTAATAGTAATATAGCCTTAGAAGAGCCTGGTCGCATTTTCACCATTATGCAGACTTATCATTCAAGGATAGTTGTCTTGGCTAAAGATGTGAACCTTGTTAGGCTAAGGTCTCTGTACTTCTCCCAATTATTGAATAAAAAGAACTCTCATTGCTTCACTAATTTACTTATTTATTTACTCTTCTCTAATAGTAATAACTGCTTCAAACAAACAACAAAGGCCCTCACTTATTCTCTAAGTATTAGACATCACTAATATAATAGTCTTTAACATCCCAAAGAGTTGAGTGGTACTTCTTTAGAAATTTAGCATTGATTGGATGTCTTTGTAAGTCTCCATCTAAATCTGCCAAGTAATACTCCTTTTCTGTCTAATACTTTGGTAATTGTAAACGGGCCTTCCTAAGTGGGACTCTACTTCCCAAAACCTCTAACTTGAGCTCCCAAGGGCAGAACTGCTTTCCTTACCAATTCTCCATCTCTAAAAGTCTTTCAGCCTTACCCTCTTGTTGTAGGCCTCAGCCTTACCATCTTGTTGTAGGCTCGGGCAACAGCTTGTTTTCCATCTTGGATCTTGTTTAGAGCTTCAATTCGGGCAACATCCAAATCCTTTTTTTTTTAGGTTCTATAAGCCCAAAAAGTATCTCCTAACTTTTCATGCCATATTTTTGAACTCTCTACCACTATCCTTTTAATGATGTTCACCAATATATTGTTGCTAGCTTCTACTTGACCATTAGATTGAGGATAATAAGGGCTAGACTAGATCATCTTTATCTTGAACTTAGCTGCAAACTCTGGTACTTCTTTTGAGATAAATGATGGCCTTCAGTTTGTAACAATCGTTTCAAGCACTTTATACCTGTGTAGGATTTTGGTCTCAATGAACCTTTTCACAGTAGCTGAGTTAATGGTCCTCATAGCTGAAGCCTCAACCCATATAGTAAAGTAATTGGTCACCACAATTATGAGGGTGTGCTCTTTGCTGGAACTGGGTAAATTTGCCCGATAAAGTCTATGGCCCATCCTCTGAAAGGCCATGGCTTGACTACTGTGTTCAATGGCACTGATGGTGTGTACTGGAGAGGTCCATGTCCTTGACATTCTTCACATCCTCTAGCATAAGCTTTACAATCTTTCTCCATGTCAGGCTGGAAGTAGCCATATCTTCTTAGCAACCATCTCATATTTATCCCGACTTGGTGTGCTCCACAAATGCCTTCATGCACCTCAGCCATCACCCTCATTGATTCTTCTAAACCTAAGCATTTTAACAAAAGCCCATCTGAAGTATTTCTTAGCAACGTTTTATCCCACATAACAAACTTAGTCGTTTGTTGTCTGATCTTCTTACTAGTGAGAAAAGAAGGGTCCTTTAAGTACTGGATAATAGATGTTCTCCAGTCCTCTATCTCAGGCTCTTTAGCCATTACATCTAGGCTAAATCCCCTTTCAAAGATGGAAGGGAGCCTTCTCATTTGGATATCCATTTTCATTTCAGGCCCTCTCTCTTGAACCTGTGCTCCACAAGCCCATTATGCCAATTCATTAGCACTCAAATTTGCTTCTCTGAGAATATGGCTAATTGTTATTTCATTACCCCAATAATCTAATAATTGAGTAACTGCCAAGTAATAATTTTCCATTATGATATGTCTGCACTTGTACTCTCCATTTAATTAATTAATCACCAACTCAAAATCACCATATATGGCACGTCCCGACTCAGAATGTCCACTTGGACTCCGAATCGAGCTGTGTTGGCTGACACCTGGAAGGTGACGAAGCTATAAAGTGTAGTGTAGTGGAAAATATGAATAAATTTAAACCTAAAAGTGCCTAAATATAAGAGTGAATTTGTGAGCAGGAATGAACCCATTTCACACGTGATATCAGAGCATAAGCAAAGTACAGTATGTTGGAAATGTACCCTAAGCCAATCATATGATCATACTTTACGGACATTTCATATGTTAAACTAATCTAGTTTAATATAAAGGGCAAAGATTATTGTTTAAAGCCGTCTTATATAAATGCCATATGCTTAAACAATAAGTCCAAGGAATATGTAATTAGGAGAATGTGATCTAAAGAAGTTAGATTCATGAGACCATTATCTTTCGTATACATATCTTAAACGTTTCGAATCATAGGATTGCCAATTGGGCATTGACAGTCTATTAAGATCAGTACATGATATGTCTTCTCTTAGGGAGAGTGACTGGTCTCGAATCATTGGTGTGACTGACACCAAGACGAGCATGTAGGTGCTCAATAGAGGATGTGTCCACTGAACACGATTAATAAGGAGTTCTCATACTCATGTCACATGAGAACTCATGGTTGGGATAATGCAAAGTAGTCCTTTGACCTGAGGCATCGTAGTTGTCTTGTGGTTAGGTCCTTGATCTTTGACTATGTCAAAGTTACTCCATCAAAAGGTGTCCACGGCATAGTTGGGGTTAAGCCACTTAGTCATGGAGGCAAGTGAATGCACAACAAGAGATCTTTAACCTTCAAACCATTTGAGGGAGAATACTCTATGATTTGATTAAGAATCTCTGGCCAGAGTATGAATGAGATTTAGGAAGTCGTTCCAAATCACACTCAAGGTAAGCATATAGGTAAAAGAATCATATTGGATAGTAGACATGAATAAATTATCAAACTAAACAATGTGGTCAAGAGTATTGTATTAGAGAAAGACCGTATTGCATTGTAATCCTAAACTGAATAGGTTCTCCACCTCTTATGATTAGCTTGGGTAACCATGATATATTGCTAGGTGTCACTCATGGTTTGTGGAAGCCCTAAAGGTTTATAATCACTAAAGGGAGAATTGAAAGTATGTTTCAATTCACAATCGATTTGAAGAGTTCTGATCGCCCACTACCTCGCTAAAAGGAACCTAATGGATCATACACTGAGTAAGGTAGAGATTGAAGAAACAACGGAGATAAGTAAGGATAATTAAATGGTTTAATTATTTATGGCTAGGATTAATTAATATGCTAATTAATCAAACAAATAAGTTCGTTATAAACCTTGGGTTAGTTTTGGGCTGCAAGGTCCAATGGGATTTGAATGTCAGACCCATTAACTCAAGTCGTATGACAACTTGAAAACATAAAGGGCCTCAAAGCCCAATAAACCCATCAAGGCCGGCCATAGGGTGAAGGGTAGGCAAACTTATGTTAATTGCAAGTTTGCCACTCCATTGTGAGGTGGTATAAAGGAAACTTTATAGCCATTTCATCCTTAGGGTTTTCTAAGGGAAGAGAAGAGACCACAAAGCTCTATCTTCTCTAATGAAGGTCGGCCACCCTAAAGGAACATAGTTAGCAATCTTTCTTCCTCTAGGTCACTCATCTCGTCATCAATGCTCTCCTTGGTGTGGAGACTTAGAGGTTCTCTATTTTGGGAACTTTGGGAATCCATTCATCCATCCTCCTCCAAGAAATCCATGGAGCTAAGAAGTAAGGAATGAAGACCCTTTCTCTTGGGTGATTAGCCTTTGCTTATCCAAAGAGGAATCACCAAAGGTATAAGATTTCTCAACTCACTTTTTTTTTAGTTGAGTCTTGGTTCACCATAACTACTAGGCTTTGAATTTCATGGGTAAAGTTTTGTTTTTGTGTGCATACAAGCATGATTCCACCTTTTAATTGTTAATAGCATGCAAAGATGTTGCTCAAATGAACTAGTTTTCACAAATATTTCCTTCACAGTAGAGTGGATTGAGAATAATACCATCAAAGGTAATCTCCAACAACAAGATTTTCCATGAATCCTCGTCGATATGAAAGCTCAGCTACTAAAACCTGAAAGGGCGAAAAACAGGGGTGAGTGGGCTTGAAAATAAAGTTTTAATAAAAACCCTTGAAAACGGTATAACCCCTCGCCATAAAACATGTATAGTTTCCAAGATATACATACTACATATAGTATGAAAATACTCACCGTAGCCCGCAAAATATCAAGATATCAATATGGCACAATAGTTCATATATAAGTGCATAAAGTTAGTAATCGTATACTTTCGCACAAGCAAACATATTAAACCAAGTTCTTATCGACACATGCTGACACTTGAGTTCATGCAAAGTTATTCTGACATGAATAGGACTGGGTGTAATAATGGTATACGCTCTAGTGCTATAATCACGTGAAGAATGGCCTTATTCGCGGTCACATACGAGTCGGAGTTGCCTATTGTAACTTGTACAACAGGACTAGCACCTACTTAGATCCAAAGCGAGCGTACGATGCGGATGTGAACATACACGTGAAAGACTGGCCTTTGCCCTGGGAGAACACTAACACCGGTGCAGCAAACGATGAGCATAAAACATAAATATAGTCATGCCATAGTGGTTCGATAGTTCTAATAAACATAATATCGTTCATAGCCGTAGGTATAATCATGGCATCAATAAACATATGCATACATGTGCATCCTGTAGGATTTATGATCACTTCATAATTTTCCGTTATTTCACTAATTCCTATAAGCATTAGTCTAAGCTAGGCATACGTAATAAATTCTCTTTCAATGCATAAATGGAAACTAACAAATATGTATATACTATATAAAAGAAAAGACCCACTCACCTGAAGTCCACGCTATAACTCCCTAGCACGAATATCAAAGCATCACGTATGACCATCGCCTAGAACAAATATCAATTCACATCTTAGAATTCTTATCGATAGAACACGTAACTTACATAAAACGCATCCCCAAGGGTGTTCTAGAATGATTTGAAACCCATTGACCAAAAGTCAATCGCAGATCAAAGGTCAATGGTAGGGTCCACAACCCTATGCAACTAGATCCAGAAGATTCGCACCTCAGATTTCCGATCCGTAACTTCCAAAGACACATATTATGCTTCTAAAACAACATACTAAAATCTTACCATGATCAGACGGTTAAATCTTCGCCAATAACAATTCAAGTGGCAATCAATGTTTTATTTTACGAACTTACAAATCCAATTCGGGATGATCCGTACATTGAATTCCCTATCTATAAGCTCCTAATGTCCTCAAATATTACATACTATAACGTATTAAAGTTTGGTGCCAATCCAATGGCCGGATCGTTGAATCATAAAATGGTCAAGTGACGTAGTATTCCATACTAGGTTCAAACTATAGAACTATAGCAAACGATTATCAAATTGACATTAGAACATCAAATTTAACTCAACAAGGCAATGTCAGCCCGTTGGCCACGCGTCGCCGTATGTGGCGGTCGGTCACCTTGACTCACGAGAAAATCAAAAAATTCCAAAAATTCCCAAATTTTACAAGAATGAAGATCTCAACGAGTAGAGCAAGTTTTATACCTGTGGCCAAGTCCAATTTGGCCGGGAAAGGCCCTAAATTGGCTCGCACTCATCAGAAACCCAAGAAATTGGTGTGTTCGATTCGCCTTCTCTGGTGCTTTGCCGCCTCCAAGGTTATTTGGGGTTTGCTCCTGGGCTCAAGGGGAGTTGATTAAGGATGGTGGTGGGTGGTGTAACTCGCCAGAACGGCGAAATAGAAGTCGAATACCGCCAGGTTCTCCGACACTGTTCTTCACGGTTTTGAACCAAAAACTTTCAATCTTGGGCGAAAATGGTAGATGGGAGGTTGAGGAAGAGATTGCTAATGATGGATGGATGAATTTCACCTGAAAAATGGTGGAAGTTGGACGAAATTACACCAGGTCGAACAGGTTGGGTGTACGGGTTGAAGAGGCGGCTGGGGAGGTCCTTCCCTCTCATCTCCTGATTGGTTTTTTCTTTTCCCCCTCATTTCTGATTGTTCTAATCCTTTTTCCCTTAAAATTTTGATTCGTCACTCAACAACAATCTAATTGGGCCTCTTTCCCATAAGGTGGGAGTTTATTAATTTCTAATCTAAAAGGTAATAAAATTATTCCAAATGTCCGTGACTTTTCCGTTACAATCCCGATTCGCAACTAGCTTTCACTTATGCGTTCGTACCATCGAGTACTACACAAATATGCTAAAAGAATATTTTGTACGTCTCACTACACGCTAGTCAATGAAGGCAAACAATCTTGCCTCAAGGGCATTTTCGTCCAATCATTTTTTTTTCAATTAATAAAATCGTAAAAGTAGGGACGGGTTATCACAATATACTTCTACTTTAGCTGCCCCTAACTCTTTTAAAATCTATAAGCCAATGATCAATGCCTTATATTCTGCCCTGTTATTAGTAGTATCCTTGTAATCCAAAAGGAATGAGTAGCAATGCTGAATCCCTTTTGGATCAATGATGACAATTCCAGCTCCTGCAACAAGCTGTGTGCAAGATCCATCGAAATATAACCTCCAGGGAGTGATCTATAGGCTAGTTTTTTTCTTTGTTTTTTTTTACTTCTTGCTGAATCCATTCCTCCTTGCCCAAATGAGCTTTACTAGGTGGGATCCATAGGCTAGCCACTTCCAAAGTTCCAAGGATGTTGACAAGTTCCTCCTTGGATTCTTGGTGTTCAGCAAGGAAGTCTACAATTGCTTGTCCCTTTACTGCCATTTGAGGCACATATTGAAAACTGAACTTTGATAGTGCTAGGATCCATTTCCCAATTCTTCCAGTCAGCATTGGCTTGGATGATAAGAGCATATTTATGTGACTTTGTTAGCTTATTTCCTTGCATTTAGTTAGTTAGTTTCTCTTTATTATAGTGATTTAAGCTATTTTCATGTGTTTGTAGGTTCAATTGGCTAAAGTGGCAAGAAAAGGCAATTTGGAGTATTTTAGAGCAGTTTTGGGCTTGGAATGGATAGCACATGCATGAAGCAAGGTGGATAGACGAATTTGAAGTTCAAGAATGGCTAAGAATTTGCTAAAGAGATGTAAGAATTAATTCAAGACAAAGAAGATATGGAGCTCAGCAAGAAAGAAGGAATGTTAGCCAAGTTACTTTGTTTTGTCCTAACCCTATTCTAATCCTAGACCACCTAGGTTCCAGCTGCAAGAAGGATCCCTAATTATATTAGGACATTTAAATAAATGACTCTAGAAGGCCTAATCCCATTCCTAAAGGGAGCCGCACATATTTCTTCTAGAAAACCCTTTCCCTTGCCATGCAAGGCATTCCACTTTCCTCTAGGATCTACTGCACCTTTCTTTCCCTTTCCCTTTTGGATTCTAACATTTATTTACCCTTTTTCCTTGAGGATTTGGTGTAAAAATCTGTCTCCAAAATTAATTAGGGTTGTGACTCTCTTGCCATATAAATTCAAGCATCTGCCGCATAATGGGGAATTCCTTACACAGACACAACCCATTCATACCACACCATAATTCGCACCACTCATCCATCATTCACCATAATTCGCACCACTCATCCATCATTCACCATAATTCGCACCACTCATCCATCATTCACCATGATTCGCAACACTCGTCCATCTCTGACCATAACCCAATTTCATACACAAACACCTTTGTGACATAGCCTTGCAAGTAGAAATGAAAGGACACCCTTGGAGCCGTGCCTGCTATTCAAGTTTGGATTGTTGGAACGTTCTTAGGTGTATTCTATCTTTTGATTTCAATGTTTAATTTAAGTTATCTTTGTTTAAGTGTGAACATCAGGAGCTAAACTCGTTTTGGCTAGAGGAGAATTCAAAGCTATGAACATATATGTGATATGAATTGCTTTCATCCAATTATTGTTTCGTAAAACATGAATGTGATTTGCTTAACTACTTGATTGATAACTTATTATTGTATGTTGATTAAGTATGCATACTTAGTTTGCATGCATGAATTTGATACTAAAATATAGGGAATTTCACCTAATCGTTGTGAACTTATATTTCCAAATAATGGAGGTCGCTAGTCATGATCGTGTTAAGTAAATTCTTGGCAAGAGTATCATGCTTTTCATAGTTACGAATGCCATGTCAATGCTTATGATTTCCATAAAACTTAATGATCTTTGATATGTATCTCTATCATGTTGTTCATATAGGGAACTTGATAAGAATAATTTGATTGCGTTGCTGAGTCCAATTCAATGAAATTAGGGAAATCTGATGGTTAATTTGTGTAGTTCACAATTAACTTGGGGCATTGTCATTCATGGTTTGTTGGAATAATAATTGAAAATCGATTTGTATGCATATGTGTCATGTGTGGAGAAGAACCCTCTAGCTAGCCTATTACCCATCAATTCACCCAAATTCGTATCAATTTATTTAGTTTCTGCAAGTTTGTTTGTTTAAGTTTTAAATTCGTCAAAATTAACTCCCCTTTTTACATTTCGTGTTTACTTAGTTATAACCTGTTTAAGTTTGTTTCTTTTAGTGTTTTAAGTCAACGTTAAGTTAGAATTCGTCCAAAATCACTCTTAGTTTTGTGTTTTGAGTCAATTTGCTTGTTTTGTACTGTTTTCAGTCATTCTAGTTGTTTTGAGTCATTAGAGTCTAGTTTTCTGTTTTTTGAGTCTAGTTTAGTGTTTTAGAGTTTAAAATTGAGAGATTAGCATCCCTTCTAATCGCCGGCCTATAATAATCTATACTTATTCATACTACAACTACATAAAAAGGGTTTAAGTTTGTGTGCTATTTTATATCACATCACTGGACGTACTTGATCACATGCGTTTTGGCAATTATATGGATATGGCAAGGTAACATATAGTGTCTTAATTTGCTGGCAGTGAAGTACAAGACCGAGCACAGCTTTTGAATTGGGATATATCTTGTTTCTACCTTAATGAGAATTCTACTGAGGTAGAAAATTGCCTATTCTTTTCCCCCTTTCATTGTTCTGAGCCAATAAACTCCTTACTGATTTCTTGGATGCTGAGATGTAGAGCTTTAAAAGCTTCCCACTCTGGGAGGCATGAGCACCGGAGGAGAGGTTAGGCAAGTCTTCACTTTATCAAAGGTTTTTTGGTGTTGAGGGCCTCACGTAAATTTGTCTTGACTCTTCAATCCCAACAAAGGAGTCAACGGTTGGATCTTACCAGCCAGATTAGCAATGAATCTCCTCAAAAAGGTAATCTTCCCTAGCAGCCTCTGTAATTATACTTTGTTAGTGGGGGGAGGTGATTCCATTATAGCCTTAGCCTTGTTCTTGTCTACTTCCACACCTCTTTGATAGACCAGGAAACCCAGAAAGTTGCCCGATCTAACTCCAAGGGCACATTTTCTAGGATTCATCTTTAACATGTGGGTTCTCATTCTCAACAAGGTTTGTCTGAGGTTTTCTAGGTGCTGATCTTTAGATATAGACTTCACCATGATGTCATCAATGTGTACCTCTATGCTATGTCTGATCAAATCATGAAAAATGGCATTCATTGCCCTTTGGTAAGTAGCACCAGAATTTTTCAGCCTTAAGGGCATGACAATGTATTCAAAAGTTCCTATATGTCCTAGGCACCTGAATGTTGTCTTATGTATGTCTTATTTAGCCATTTTTATCTGATTATATCCAACATTCCCATATATGAAAGATAATACTTTGTATTTTGCAACTGCATCGATTGATAGGTCAGCCATAAACATAGGGTATTCGTCTTTGGGAGTTGCCTCATTAATATTTTTATAATCGACACAATGTTGGCCAACCACTCTACATATGTTGCAGGCCTAATAAAGCCTACCTTTACTAGCCTCTGAATTTCCTCTTTGACTTTTTTTTCTATCTCTTTTGACATCATCCCCGTTGCTTACTTTATAGATCTATACCCATCTTTAATAGGCATTTTGGGCTTTACTAAACTGGAGTCTAATCTAGGCATTTTTGTTTAATGCCATGCAAGATAGTCTTTGAATTCGTGCAAAAGATCAACTATCTTTGCTCAATCTCCGGCTTCTAGTAGGCCACTAAGTTGTATTGACATTGGATCCTCCTTAGTTCCTAAATTAATGGTTTCTAAAGGGTTTTGAACTTTAGGTACTGGTTTATTAGGCTCTGTAGACAAAAACTCTACTAACTTTGGAGCCTCGGGCTCATCTTCTGGCCAATCCAAGTCATATATACATTCTGCCATATGAATGGCTACCTTCATTTCTTCTTCCAAAATTTCCCTCCCTTGGTCATCTTTGGTACCTGAAGTTCATTCTCCATACTCTGCCATTTCTTTGGCCAAGCTTTCCTTGATCTTTCTTCATTCTTTCCCATAATCCAGCAACCCCTTGATTAAGGACTTGATTGTTATCACTTGGTTTTTTCTCTTCTGGTTTATCATAATTAGTGTTGGCAGGCAGGGCCAATACGAGGCATGTCTCACTCCTTCTGGGTGAGAGGAAGTCATTATTCTAAGAGTTTTTAGGTCATCACCTTAGTAGGGTGGCCATTCTGATCAACACCTAGACATTGTAAGATCCCTACATTGGGATTGTAGAAATTAGCCTCAGCAACATTAGCTATGGGAAAAATGGTTGTGACTCGACTTCCACTATCTCCCAGAATTCTTGTTCTACAGTGGTGGGTTCATGATAGACATGAACTTGTTGGTGCAAGGTAGATGTTATAGATAGACTCTGGTATATCCAATCCCTTCCCATCAACGCCCCATAGGTAGAGCTGATATCTACCACAAAGAATGCCAACATAATCTTCTTAGATCCCAAGTCTACCTCTAAGGGCAATATCTCATGAGTTTTGGTGACGGCTCCAAAAAACTAGACACTGTGAGATTAGTAGATATAAGGTCTTCTTCACTTCTGCAAAGTCTCTTTATCTATTTAAGTGGTAGCATATTAACAACTGCCCCTCATCTATCAACACCCTTTTGAAAGAAACTCCTTCCAGATGAGTTGTCATATATATGGGCTTTAGATGGTCTGCTAAGGCCAGACTTGGCATTTTGAACACCATTTTGTCAGAATAAACCCTCTCGAGTTCTTTTTGCATAGGATCGGGCAAGTTTGCCAAGCTTGATTCCTCTTTACTAACTTCTTCAATGTTTACAAGTGCCATCATTGACTCTTGTACCAAATAATCATCCTTCATTACTACTAGTTGTTTTGATTCTGCACAGAACATGGCTGACAGTACATAGGTTATGTTCACGTGAAAGTTGAAAGGTTTAGGTGTTCCTCCTTTTTTATCCCCAATTTGGCACAGGAACTGATCATTCCATGCTTGAGCATCTTTGGTTAACATTAACTCGGGCACTTCCTCCTTTCCTATGGCGTTAAAATCATGCAGCTGCCTTGGAGTTCTAAAGGGAATATCCTCATGTGGTAATGGAGGCATTTATCTTTCTGGGGAAATGGTTCCAAAACAAATGGGCCTTAGATTCCAACCTAGTGTAGGTACAATCACCATGCTTTCTTAAGCTCTTCTTAATATTATGTACTTCCTTGGATGAGGGTTTTGAGGAACATGATCCCCTACGCCTTCAGCTTTGCTATTAGCCCTCTGTACTTCTTTCTTACTCCTCCAATTGAGTCGTCTCTCTCCTCATTGGGTAAACTTCTTGAACTTAACAGTTTTAAAAGCTTCTAAAACAACAGGCATTTTCAGTGAGTTCATATGAGCTTTGTGTTGCATCTGAACCCTTTTTATCATGGATGCCCTCATTTCTTGGACAAACTTTATGTCTCTGCCCACTACGTTCCACTTTTAACCCAATCGGGCTGGATTCATCTTTGTAACTAGTGGTATCGGGCTCATGGTTCTTTTAGCCTTCCTTCTCTCATGCTACTGTAGTTGGTTAGTTAGGGAGCCTTAACATCCACCCAGCGTGGCAACCTCGCCTCATCACCTTTTACTTCTTTAGAAGCTTCAAATTTTCTAAAAACTTCAAATAAACCCTTAGGCTCTGAATCTTCTCCCAACCTTTGGAAAACATTCGTAGTAGTCTCCTTGTTTGCTTCAGCAGCCCGAAGAATACTTCTGCGGACATCATGTTCTTCTATCTCTCTCCTTCTGACCAACTCTCGATCAATAATGGCTCATGATGCTGGTACCTCAAGCTCACACTCACATTGACATTTGCTACACAAAACTACTCATTTGACCATAGCTGCTTGGGGCTTATCGGGCAACCTTTTGACGCCTTCTGTTGGCCTACCTGCTTACCTTCTTTCTCTTTTTTCATCCAAGGTAACTTTTCTTTTCCCCTTCTCTAACCAATTAAGGTTTATCATGTTGATTGGGGCTTTAGGGAATGGATCTGTGTTTACCACCATATTGGTTTGGGGTTTCTCCAGTAATAATTTCCCTTTGATTATAAGGTCTTGGATCTAATTTCTGAATTGCACACAATTAGCAATGGAGTGGTTGAAGGTATAGTAGAGCCTACAATACTTCTTCCCTCTGAGTTCTTTAGGTTTGGTCATCTTCTTGGTGCTATCAGGCAAGATTACTCGAGCCCTTACCAGTTTCTCGCAGATGTTTGCGGCCTTGGTTAAGTCAAAGGAATATAACTAATACTTTGGAGGCTTCATGGGTACAAAGCCTCCATCGTTTATTATGATTTTCTAGTCTTTAATGGGTTGAACCAATCCCTTCACCATCAAAGGTTTGAAAGGAGTGGTCATCTCTACAGCACACAACTTTATCCCTTCTTCCAAGCTGTTATCATTTTCGTATTGGCATTTTGCTTTTATAAAAATGGGTCACTTTAGAAGAGTGCTTCACTTGTTGTTCTTTTGCCAACAGCTTCTCATACTTAGTGGCTGCAATCACCAGCTCTTGAAGCTCTTTAAACTATACATTATAGAACTTATTCCTCAAGGGTAGTCTCAGGGCCTTCTGGGCAATGGTTATGAGTTGAGGATGGTTGATTGGGAACTGGCATCTCATCCTGGTCTTTATGAACCTCATCATAAAATCCTCCGTAATCTTATGTTCATATTGCTTTACTTCCACCAGATCATTAATGATCATTTCAGGTGCCACCCTATAGAACTGCTCATGAAAGGCCATCTTCATCTGCCCTTAGTTGGCAATAGAATTGAGGGGTAACAGAGGGTACCATTGGGAAGCCAAGCTTACCAGTGAGTTTCCAACAATCTGAGTTTGTAGTTGGGGTTGTCCTCGAATGCCACACAGTGATTTGAAAACTTAAAGATGTGATCTCTGGAAGACACATTACAGTCTTCCTCATTAAAAGTTGGGAATGCGGGCATCTTGAAATTGAGAGGAAAAGGATTTTGCTCGTCCATATGCTTAGGATAAGGCTTCTGATATGTTATCCTAAACATCAGGCGGGCCTGCTGCTGAGCATTATGCACTACCATCCTCTTCAACTCTACCAGTTCATTCCTGAGTTGTTGGCTAACTGTGTTATTGTGCAGGGGATAGGGAGTTCCCCACTTCGGACTATGATCAATGCCCGAGAAAGCTTCCTGTTACCTTCTCATCCCCCCTTATTAGCGAATGGTGATGGCCTATAAAGGAGAAGCTTGCCGCTGGTTGTGGATGAGCCATTTCCGCTTGTTTCTCCCACCGGGTTGGACGTACCAATCTTCATCATTTCCTGTCCGACTTGCCTTCTAACATCTAGTAGTGGTGGTGGTAGAGGATCGGGCAAGCCTATCTCTTGAAACTCTTTTTCTTCTCACCAGCTGGTTTTAGCCTCTTCCTTCATTTTCCTTTTGTTCTTGTTTTCCTTAAGTAAGGGAAACAAATGAACTATTAGTTCCTTTTCTGGGCTTGCCTTCATGATTTTTTCCCTAGTGTAACCATTCTTCGGTGTGGAGTACTCTAACTCCAACTTTCTTTGTAGAGTTCATGTTAAGGAACATAGCCTGCTAACCTCTCTTCTGGTCTCCAAAGAGATCTTCTTCATACTCCTTAGTATTTGTACCATGGTGGCTTGTAAGTCTTCATTAGTGACCTTTTCACCCGACTTCTCAGAAGAGGTCAAGCTCTTTAGGATTGCAGGGTCGTGTAATAAAGGAAAGTCCTCTGGGTGATTTGTTATGCCTACTTCTGTTACACAAAGAGGTTGCCCAAATTCCACCTTCCACCTAAACGTTTGATCCTTCCTTCGTCTTGGCATACAATATCACAAAATAGGTCCCACCGAGCGTGCCAAAACTATGTTTAGGCTAAATTTGTCCCTCGCACAGCTCCCTAGGGTCTTGCCTCTCGGGCAAGGTTTTGCTACTTGGTATGCTGCAATATAAGTTTGCTATTAGTTTGAATGGTGCCTTTGTGGGGCATTTATTAGGCCTTGAGGCTCACAATCAAAACTAATATGGATCTAAGTGTGCCACTGTTACCTTCGTATAACAGATTGTTCTTTTTGGTTATTAACTGGGTTGATTACTTGCGCCACAAGTTACTTAGACTTCTTGATCGTATTGGATTGTTACATATGGGTTACGTCTGTATAAGGTTCTTGTTCTTGCCTTGTAAACAATGACTTTTATTCATAATATTATATGTCCAGATAAAGGGAGTTCAGACTTTGATTACAGTTAATATTAAAGAAGCAAGGTTAATTAGTTTAGCCTAATTAATCATAATCATCAAAATATAACTTCGAACGAAAAGCAATTGAAAATGATTTAAAACACAAAGAAAGATGCATTAAACAACATATCTACTTTACGTAAGTACAAATAAAAAAGACTCGGGCAAGATTATATAACCTTGTCAAGCAAGGTTCATCCTCTTGCAACCACTTTTCTTTTTGTTTACAAGGGTTGTAATCTTTGGAGAATGAAAGGTAAAACGAGTTTTACTCAAGGGATTCGATACTATAACGTTGGGGAAAAGTAGCAGAGCGTCTAAATCTTTACAAAAGATGACTTTCTATGGTGAATCTATGACTAAGAGAACAGAGTTTGGACAAACTAAAGCTTTCTGGCTTCTTGCTTGTTTGAGAGCAAAGTGGGATGTCTTTTGATTGATTTGTTGAGTGTCCTTGTCTCTGATGTCCCTTGCTGCTTTTATAGACTTTTTAGCCTGACTATCCAAGCCTTGCCCTTTAGTGATGGCCTCCGGAGGATGGTGAGTCACCACTTATTGACCTATCTATGCCCTTGAAAAGTGTTTTTTTTTTGTTGGGGGTGAGCTACCCTCTGTTGCCCATCACTTCTCTTATAGGCTTATTGCCTATTCCTTACCAAAATGATTTTTTAATTCTTCATGGGCTATCGACTTGTCCGAGCCCAATCCTCCCTTTGCTTTTTGTGTTCTTGGGCCTCCACTCTCACTAAGCCCAGCATTAAATATCCACTCAAACATAACTATTGCAGCTTAAGGTTATAAATGATAGTTTCCTAGCGTAGGGATTGCAACAAATACCTCCAGCCTACTACCACTTTCACCTCTGTAAATGTTTCAGGATTAAAGAAAGAGGTAATTTAATGACATCCATGTTACAGAAAAAGAATTCAAGAATCCATTACATCCAAAATTGTTCAACGCGGTACAACTTTGATGCTTTCACTAAACATATTTTGTAGCAAACCTTGTTGAATCTACACCAATATACATAAGCCATTAAAAAGAAACAAAATAAAGATTGTTAATGCATAAACTAGAATTACAAATGTATGTGTGTGTGTCTGCATGTATGTATCAGGAGAACCATTGCTATCACATCACATGACATACGTACAGAAAACATATCTTCACTACAAACACAAATTACCATATGATTCCTTATTGTTGTTCTCTTCATCCCTTGTTCTTAGAGCCAGTACCGGATAATATATCACTCTGTTCAAACTGGTTGAACTCTTTTATAATCAGATTCACTGAAACTAAATCCATTTCTAACTATCATCCAATAACTGCAAGCCAATGAAGAATATTTACAATTTTAGGAAGATCTGAGGTGCGTGCAGCAAGTATAGAGGCGTGGTATATGCCAGCAGAGTACATGCAGCTACTAAAAGCTCAAAAAAGTTTACATAAAAGTTGTATTATAAAACTATCTAGTAAAAAAGTAGAATCTTTGTTCGCGAGTATTCTCTCCTTCTGTGAGAGACCTTTTCTCCTTCCGTGAGAATCTTTCTCACCTGAGTGTGAGTGTTCTTTTGATTAAACCAGTGTTGGTGGTAGTCCCATGCTTTTTCTTCCTTTTTCTTTTCTCTTTGCTATCCTGTTGTCTACACTTTCCACCATCCCTGCAAATATCAGTTTCCTCATCCGAATTCTATCCTTGCTTTTGATAGTACCTTCTCGAACTCCAGCCCCCGATCATCCACTTGCTCCATCCCTCTTGATCCATCCCCTTCCATACCCCTCCCTCCATCTCCCTTCATCTTTTTCATCAATTGGCTCCCTCATCTCTCTTACCATCATCATTTTCGATCGATTTACACATACTTTCAACGCGATTCTACGGGAGGGTGTGTAGAGCTTCGGCTCGGGTGTTCGCACCACCACCTCTGCTGGCCTCAGTTGGTCTTTTCCAGTGTTCGCCGTTGGTGGCGATGTTGCTCGTTTCCCGGTGAGCTTCCTTTGCTTTGTGGAGACGGTTGGTTTGGTGGTCCATGAGGAGGTCTTCTTCTTCTTCAATTTTGGGGTTCTTGCAGGTATGACCTTTAGCGCTGGTGGTGGGCGTCGGATCGTGGTGATCGATGCTTACTTTTCTGATGGCGGCTGTTGTAGGCGCAGGAGAAGGCATTGTGTGTTTCTGTGTTCTGTTTGTGTGCGGGCTGGGCTCCAAGGCTGGCCTTGGGCCTTGTCCCTTGTGTTGTGTTGGCCTTCTTTTTATGTTAATCTTGTATCTAGGCCTTTGTACTTGCTTTTTGCTTTTTGCTGGTAATAAATTGGGCTAAAGTACAAAAAACTATCTCAACTATTAGGATCAAGACAGTTTCATACCTCATCTTTTAAAATTGACAATATCTTACCGTATCTTATGAATTTGTGACAATGTCATACCTCTATCAATTTTTCTATTAGTTTTTATGTTAAGTGCTGACATGGCAAGAGACGGTGACCACTCACTAATCCAGCTAGATTAAAAAATAATTAAATATTAAAAACTTAAGAATAAAAAAACAAAAAAAAAATTTCATAGGAGTGCGGCATCCCCTTTCCTTCACCCGCACCAATTTCAATTTTTTTTGTTCTTCTTTCTCCTCCTTCTTCTTCTTCACCTTCTTCTTCTTCTTCTTCTTCTGGGGCGAAACTGGATTTGTCACTTCTTCTTTTTTTTTCCGTTCTTCTTCTTCTTGGGGCGAAACTGGGGATGAATTTTTTTTTTCTTTTTGTTTTTTGTTTTTTGTTTTTTTGTTTCTGGGTTGCAGGTAGAGGGAAAAAGGGACGAAGATGAAGATGGGGAGGAGACAGAGAGGGTTCTTTTTCTTCTTGGGCCGAAACTAGGTTCGAAATTTTTTTTTTTTTTTTTTTTTTTGTTTCTGGGTTGCAGGTAGAGGGAAAAGGGGAAGAAGATGAAGATGGGGGAGGAGAGATGAGTGCGCGTTGGGTTGGGGGGGGGGACGAATTGGGTTGGATTGGGGTTTTTTTTAATTTTTTATTTTCTCCTTCTTCTTCTACTTCCGCAAGAGGGGGTGTTTTAAATTTTTTTTTTTTTCTTCTTCCTTTTCCTTCTTCCTTCTTCTGGGTTGCAATTTGGGTTTTTATTTATTTTTTATTTTTCTTGTCCTCCTCCTCCTCTTCTTTCTCTTCGCCTCCTCCTTCTTCTTCTTCCGCGGGCGGGCCAGGAGGGGGGTTGAGTTGATGGGTTTTCTTCTTCCTTTTCCTCCTTCTCCTTCTCCTTCTCCTTCTTCCTCCTTCTCCTTCTTCTTCTTCTTCCTTCTTCTGGGTTTTTTTTCTCCTCCTCTTCTTCTTCCTCCTCCTTCTTCTGCTTCGGTTCTTCCTCCTTCTCCTCTGGGCTAGGGGGGGTAGGGTTGGGGAGTTGGGTTTTCAAATTTTTTTTTTTTTTTTTACTTTTATTTATTATTTTAATATTTAAATAATATTAAATATTTTTTTTAGTTTTTAATAATATTAAATATTTTTTTTGTTTTTAATAATATTTTATTAACAGAAAAACTGACGGATGTCTAACATTGTTACAAATTCGTAAGATGATGTATGATATTGTCAATTTTAAAATTAAAAGAAGAATAAAGTACAAGGCTCACTGTACGCTGAATGTTTATCAAGTCTTCCATTCACTAATTGTTTCTTCAGCTTCATCCAAAACCCAGTAACATCTTAGCCATCAACAGCCAAGATAGAGCACTGCAACGCCGAATTCTTTGTTTGTAATGTAAAATAAATTTGGGATTCAAAGAGCAAACCCTTTCCACTCACAGAGTCTGTAAGCTGTGCTTTTATTCTATAAATGAGACTCACCAATGCTTCTCTTTAATTGGGGCTTTACTAACATTGTATTTCCCTTGTGAGTAAAAACTTTTAGCAACAAAATTAACTCCAAGAACAAGGGATGTATCACAATTTTGAAAGAAGAGGCAAGAAAACGGAATAAAAATAAACTAGGGAAATTGTCGAAAATGACCAATTTTCTTAATTTTTGAACTTAAATAGGGCAAAGCGGCTATGCACAAGCTATGCACAAAAATGAAATGATGAAAATACCCACATATAACTTGTAAAAACTCACAGCTCATTGCGTCATTTTTCTGATTTCGAAGAGAGCTGTGAATTATGGGTATTTAGGTTGAGTTCAGATCTATGAGCATATCATGTGCATATCGTGTACGTATAATGAGTTCGACAACCAAACTGGGCTTTTCTCCTTCGCTTCTCAATTCGCTGGCCTCCATCTTTCCTAATCTCTCTCACATAGCAAAATCCGAACCAGGGTTGGTTTGGTATTGATCAGCTTCGAAAAAAAAAATTATTTATGCTGTGATGTGAGAATAAACTCATTTTTGCTATTTCATATTTTCATCTTTTTTTCACCAAAAACTATGAAAATAAACTATTTTTAAGTGTTTACCAAACATATTTTTGAGCTCAACTTTTTTTAATACCAATTTTTTATAAAAATACTTCAGTACCAAACCAGTACTCTGAAACTCAAAACCCAATTTGCAGGTGTTGGTGGTAGACAAGGGCATATGATTCTAAAACCCAATTTCCAGGTTTAAGGCAATTTTGATTGATTTTTTTAGGGTTTTTGGGTGGTAGACAAAGGCATGTAATTCCGAACCCCTTTTCTTAAATCGTCGACGACGAGCCTAAACCCGACATAATCGATGACGAAATCGACGAAGAACATGGGGAGAATGGTGCAGACCATGGACTAGAAGCATTATTATATTGAGTAGGGGGATTCTTCATCTTGTCCGGGCTATTAAATAAGAATCTGGTAAATAGGGGCTTCTTCATCTTGTCTGAGCTTTCTTCACCAATTGTCAACACAGTGACATCATAGCCGGAACCCAGAAGCTCTTTTGCAAAGTAGAATCGGATCACCGCGTGCCCGCCACTGTTGGAAGGAATTAATCCATTTATATACGAGGGCAATTAGATCATTTTAATTAAAAAAAATCATTTTTCTATTATATTGTTGTGCACGTCGTGTGCATATTCTGTGGATATACCAAAAGTCCTATTTTAGTCCAAAAAGTAAAAATACTGGTCATTTATGTCAATTTCCCGGAAAACTATTTATAAGCGTGAATGGAATACATGAGATTCTACGTTTTCAATTTTCCCTTGCACATACAACACCATTAGGAAAGAGACATTAGATTTTACAAGGGAGGTGGATTGTTTGTCCTCCCATTTCCATACTTTTTCCACGCCCTCCTGTTTGTGTGGTTACGGTTAAACCACGTCAACATTTTATATTCCTATTACTTTTTGTTTTATTATTTCTATAAAAAAATTAATATAAAATGTTAACGTGGCTTAACCGTGATCACACATCATAGGAGGGCATGGGAAGAGTATGGAAATGGAAGAGCAGACAATCCACCTCCCTTTACAAGTGCAAGTGTTGTACGGAAAAGGATCCACCTGGGGACCCAGGAGAACCTGTAATCGTGTTCATTTATTGTACATCGTGCGAGAACCTATAATCGTGTTCATTTATTGTACATCGTGCGGTCAGTTTTCGTTAGGTACTATTTATATTTAATTTTAAATTTTAAATTTAAAAAGATTTCTAACCACACAATGTACGATAAATAAATACAATTACAAGATCCCCAAATTCCCAGGAAAAGGTCCGGATCCTATTCCGTGTTGTGCATGAGCAGTGCGCTCATCCAAGCACGAATATACACCAAGAAAGACAGATGGATTATCACATAACTCTCTGAAATAAGACCTACAATATATAACAGTCCGGATGAATCCAACTTCATCTCCTCCTGTCCGATCTGATCGTGACACTTCCCAATAAAGATGATAGAAAAGTGAGCTCCCCAATCTCATTCAAAATTCTGTAGAAGCCTAAATCTCAACTTAAAGGAAGCAAAAATCTATCTAGCATTCTTGCATGGGAACATTGTGATGAATGGACAATCTGTGTTGGAGTGAAACAGAAATGAGAAGAGGTGTTTCACTATCACCAGACCAACACTCTTCCCAAAACCACACTCCCCCATTAACCACCACATGAAGAAAGAGAGCCAAGCCATTTGGAAATGTGTTTCATGCCACTAGTTTAGTATCCCACGCATTGTCATGTAATCTATTTTTGCTTCTCGACAGCATGTCATAAGAATCAGTTTCTACAGAAACTGCAAGACCATTTTCCAAGAAACGCCTCGTTTCCCTACCAAGTTTCCAACCCCCAAACCACCCTTCTTTCAGACCTGAGACACTGACTCAGAACTCCTTATCAACCACAATGTTCTGCCACAAACCTTCATTCACTGTTTTGTAATTTACAGTAAACAACTTTATTGAGAAAATTGAAAAAAGAACAATGTCTAACGGTCAGCAAGAAGTCCACCATCCAACAAGAACAGAAACAACCCTACCCATCCAAGAAGATAATACTAACACCACAACACCGAACAGAAGAAGAGCAGCACCACAAAAAGACTACTCAACATAACAATCAACAGAAAACTAGAACACTGATTAGTTAACAGAAGCTTAGAAATTGAGACACAGAATGACTAAAGAAGCTGAAAATCCCACTATACCCCACAAATCTTCACTCACTTCGCTCTTTATCTTACTTGAAGTTTTTTTTTTTTTTTTTTTCATAATTTGACATAAAAACAAAACATATTTAACTTGTCTGAGTAAGACTAGAGTATCTGCCAAAACTCCACTTCTGGTCATTCCTAGTGATGAGATAGTATAACCATCACTACTGAATCTATGCACCGTACTTTCAACCTTTTGCTACATTTAAAAACTGCATAAGCTCTTCTATTATGAAGACATCCAAGAAAATCATAAACTGTGTGCAGAGAGGCCATAGCACACCCAAAATAGTTATGCATGCATGTTAGCTTGGATTATAAGCACAAAAACAGGCATTTCAATGAAAGCTGGGCAATAATCAAAATTGTTGGTACTATTATAGCAAGATGTATTTGTACAACCTAGTAACTGGAGTGAATCCAACTGCAAAACTAAAATAATGAATGAAAAAGTTAGATTTTGCAAATACCATTCCTTACAGCAGATCTTCCAGCTTCCAAAGACAAGCTGAAAAAAGTATAACAAGTTAATTTTTGAGTTCTCGATCCAAGAGTTAGGCATGCAGCATTACAACCTAATGCATCAGCTCCATTCTCAGTCCAGAGTCACCACACACACCTCCAACTCTTCGAAGACCTTTTTAAAACTCAGCGTCTCCTTGTAAGTAAATTATTGTGCATGTCCAGCAACCTTTCAAGGGATACAAGGGACCAAGTTTCCTCTGTTTGGGCATATACCTTTTGATTTAGGGAGTCAACTATTATGCTTACATTACCAAAGCCATACATCTGGTGACCATTATGCATCCTCCCAGGCTTAGGCCTAAATAGCAGGCCATGTTGCTGCGCATGGGCTTCAATAACATCTTTCAAACTCATCTCGTGACCATTGCCATCCATTTGAGCAGTGCCACCCAAGTTTGCATGTGCTGCTGCTGCTGCTTTCTGCTGTGCCTCAAATTGCCTTTGCTCAAGCACCCTAAGGTAGCTAATATTCTCCTTCAAACCAGGTTGGACCACCTCCATACCCTCAACAGCCCGATTCATCATGTCAAGACCACAATTAAGCTGATACCGGATACCTTCATTTGCATGAAGCTCCTCAGGAATGAGTTCCTTCCAACCTTTGTACCAATTTAAAATCTCTTCAAAGTTCGGGTTTGAACATAACCAGTGATACAAAACCTGTAGCCACTTGGTAAAGAAAAATTTCTCCATCATATCTACCATTAGATGAATTGGAATAGCAGAAGCCCAACTCATCACCCAATTAAACTGATCAAGAGTCTGATCTGCAGGGTTCACTTGGAATTCTTGTAAGACAAGCTGCAACTTGGGTACTATAAATCTATACATAAGCTGTTCCCAACTCACGGCATCAAACACCTTCTTCCACGGTGAGAGTATGGTATAGGCAGATCCATCGCTTGGGTGCCAAGCACCCAGAACATTACTCAACTTGAATCGTATTGTGTGATACAAGTCTTCCAACTTGTGTCCCAAGAGTGGTAGCCACGGATGCACCCACACATGGATGGGAACAGTGTCCCGGTGAGGTTCCCACAAGTCAACCGCGTCCTTCAATTTAGGAAAGATTACCATATCCAGTATGGAATGAAGGACAGAAAGAGGCAGCAAGTTCTCCCAAGACTCCACAAAGCGAAGCATGGGTTCAGGGTCCTTGGGCTGCCATGTATTGACGCCAGCAATCCTCACGGCGGGTACCACCACCTCGGAAAGCAATTTGGTGTAAGGGGACATTGAGCTATCCCAAATATCCAGGTACTGCTCGCTCTCCCCCTCTCCATGAAGCAAAGCCTTCCAAGAAGATACTACATCCAACCCATGCGAGGGGTTCCTAAGAGGATCCCAGCCTTGAAACATCCTAATAAACAGAGGCAGAGCAAAGGAGCAGGCAATGCAAGACAAGTTACATAACTTATAGTCATCAGCGTATCTCTTCTGCAGGTCACGAAAGCCCTTTGTCAGGGAGTCCAGCGTCAATGTTCCCATGCTATTCTCTTCTCCCAGTCGATCTAAGACGGTCCTAATATCCTCCAAGTTATCCAGGTGTTGCTTCTGCCTGGCCACCTCCGTCTCCAACCTCTCTTTCTCCTGGTTCAAGCTGATGGCCGTGTCCCGCTCATTCCTCAGGTCCCTGTCAATCTTCTGGATATCGAGCTCAGCTAAGTCCAGAATCAACCTGACGTTGTGCTGTAGCTCAGGCATGGGAACATCCTCTTCCCTTGCTTTCTCTTCGGCATTCAAATTCTCCAGATTGGTCAAGACTCGAACCTGAGGTCCGCGCATATCAACCACCTTGTGCACAAGGACCTCTGTGCCTTCTTCCTGCTTCTGGGCTAACAACTCCTTGGCAGAGACATAATGGTCCTTGTTAGTCTTGTTCTTCTTCCAGGAAGGCTTCTTTTTGGTGGAGGTGGCAGCGGGCAAAGGCTTGCTCGGCTTTTCAGCTTCCAATTCTTGCAAGCTAGGCCGCTTGACTTCCGTCTCCTTGTAATCATTGAAACCCATGCCCATATTCTTTGGCCTCAGCTTGGCTTCAATAGGAGCGAGAATGCCTTGCTCGTTCTTCCCAAGTCCGCCTCCTTTGTAGCCCATGTTCTTAAGCATCTTCATTCCAATGCCCTTGGTGTGTTTCTCGAAGGCCCCCAGACCCCCATCCCCACCGCCCTTTGCTCCTAGTCCTGAAAATTGACGTTCTTCAGAACCTCCTCGACTCTGAGACTGACTACTAGTAAGCTTGAGCAATTTCATCTTTTCCCTCTCCTTGTGTCTCCTCTCCGCTCCCTCCTTTATCTTCTTCCCAAAAGCCGTCGGCAAAAAACTCTGCTCATCGTCCACCTCCTCCTCCTCCTCGCCACCCAACGAATCCGAATTCGGATTTTTAAAACCTAAACCGGAACCCGTAGTGGCACCAAATCCAAGGCCAGTGGTGGCGCCGAGGCCAGGCCGCTTATCATCGTTTTGCTGCTTTGAATTGTCGTCGACCTCCTGGTTGGGCATGACGATTCCTGTGGAGACAAAACTGACGGGCTTGGTGAGGTCGACCCTTCGGTCTTTCCTGCGTTTTCTGGAGCCGTCGTTGTCATCGTCGTCGTCGGAATCGGCAGTAAATATGCCGTAGAGGACGTCGTCTTTGGTTTGGACGGGCTTGTCCTTGCGCTTGCGGTAATAGAACTCGCCGCCGATCCACTGGGCGTCCTCGTAATCCTTCTCCATCCCAAACCTCTCCATCTCCTGATAATCATCCATCACCCTCCCTGCCCTAAAATTGTACCTCTGATTTCGATTGCCAAAACCCTAACACTGGTGATTGAGGGATCAAATCATAAAAATTTTGACCAGAAAATGATATACATCCGAATAAAAGTGAAAATACAAAGCAAATTACCGATGCAGTGATTTAAGGCTTGTGGTGGCTGTCTCGGGCGTAAGAGAGCCAATATGGCTGCGTGAGAGAGTGATTAGGGTACGTTTGCTGATTACACCAACTTGTGAACGTCTTTTCATTTTTCATTTGGGATTTTTTTCGTTTTTTCATTTTTCGTTTAGGGTACGTGGAATATTACCCCTGAATTTTTTTTTATTTTTTATTTTTTATCGCTTGGATTCTTGTCTTTTTTTTTTTTTATGGTTCACTAGCATATGTGCATACATAAAGTGTGTGTGAGAAATTTTTTTATTTTTGTTTTTGAAATAGAAGGAGAGAGGAAGGGCGTGATAGAGAATGTGGGAGTGCAAATGTGGGAGGAAGTGGGTGGTTGAAGAGGCTTTTGGCGAGACAACTGTAGAGAGAAGTCAAGGAGAGTTGATGAGAGAGAAACATGAACGAAGAGAAATTTTAAATAAAATCTGTTAGTATTACATGGTTGTGATGCTCAACTAAAAAACTTTTCGAAATAGAAAGAGAAAGGAAAAAAGTGATAGAGAATGTGGGAGTGGAAAGGTTTTTTTTTTTTTTTTTTTAATTAGATATATGTTAGGATTACATGTAGTTGAGGCTTTGAAAAAAAAAAAAAAATTTGGTTGTGTGAAATTACATTTCTGCCCCATATTTCTTATTCATGTTTTGTTCTAATTAGAGGGTTAAACTGGTAATTTCATAGGGTTTTGGTTGACAATGAGTGTTTTATTAATTAGTAGAGATTAAGTCAAAATGCCCTTTAAAACCGCCATTGAGTCTCAATTTACCTCTTGAAACTGGTTTTGTCTCACTTTGCCTCCTGAAAACTGATATTTTCAACTATTTTGTCTCACTTTACCCACTTCTGTTAATGGAATGTTAAATTTAAGGGTATTTTATAAATTTCAGTTTTTACACATTTATTTATTCTAGCCTACACACTAAACAAGTTTGAATTTTAGTTTTGACAACTCTAATTCAAACGCATAAATTTTGGGCATTTTTAAAAATAAATTATATCAATAGAAAATTTTTGAGCAACAAATCACTGTATCAATCAAAATAAGGGTTACATTTGTTTGTAGAGTCATTTCACTTGTATGACACCCATGTATTGGCTCGAAACTTTGCAATTGAAAAATATTCATTACAACAAAATCATTATACCATCAAGCTATCCTATCCAAAATACTTCTCAAACCAATAAAAAAAAAATCATTTACAGCAATTGTGCACAATTTGAAACAAAAAATTTCACATTGTTGAGCATTGATTCCACTAGGCATGAGCTTGTTCAAACTGTGCACATTTGCTTTAAATATTTTTTTGGTTTGGGAAGTCTTTTGGATAGGATAGTTGAATGGTATAATGATTTTGTTGTAAAGGATTGGAATAGAGAAATGCATGTAATGTACCTATAACGGTGTTCAATTATCAGACAAAGAATTTCCAAAAACTAGTTTACAGACGGCATTTAGATCAAGATCCTATTGTCTTTTCGTCTTTAAACCTTGGCACAAATCTAAGCTACGAGCCCCTCATAATAATCCAATGAAAAAGCAAGGTCAAAAAAATGATTTTTTTTTTTTTAAACAATTTTTGGAATGGAAGCTGAACTACCTTTTTGTTTCCCTATAATTGGAACGGTAGTAGGGCTCTACCCATTTATTCACTCAACCAAATTCATTTTTTTTTATTGCACGACAAGAACTCAAACGATTTAAATAAGGTTTTGGACCTATTCCGTAAGAATAAAATATTCTCAAAATTATCCATATTTTTCAATTGCAAAGTTTCCAGCCAATACATGGATGTCTTGCAAGTGAAATGACTCTACGAACAAATGTTAGTTTTGGTTGATACAAAGATTTTGTTGCTTGGAATTTTTCTATTGATTGAATAATCGTTTTAAAAATGCCCAAATTTTATTTGTTTGAATTAGAATTGTCAAAAATAAAATTGAGACTTGTTTAGTGTGTAGGTTAGAGGTAAATAAATGTGTAAAAACTGAAATGTTTAAAATACCCTTAAATTTAACAATTCATTAACAGAAGTGGGTAAAGTGAGACACAAGAGTTGAAAATATCAATTTCAGGAGGCAAAGTGAGACAAAACCGGTTTCTAGAGTAAACTGAGACTCAATGGTAGTTTCAGGGGGTATTTCGACTAATAAGCCTTTTTTTATTTATCTTAAGGGCTAGTTTGGTATTATTGTACTACTTAAAAAATTGCTTCTGTTGTGTTATAAGAATAAACAGTAGTAAAATAAAGTTGTTAAGTGTAACGACCCGTCCTTAAAAATTATAATTTTAATAAGTGAATTTTCGAAAATGCCCTTCGAGGCAAAGTGTTGGCTTTTGTGGACCATCTTGTCATTTCACGTAAGATTCGTTTTCTTGGTGTATCCTCGTAGTACTCATCGCTACGAACGCGTGGGCGCAAATGGAACACAATTTGGAGTTATAATGAAGCAGTTATTAACGAACAAAGTTAGGGACTAAATGGTCATTTGAACATTTTCTGGAAGGCTCTAGATTTTTGGAGCAAAATCTAGAAAGCCACGTGTGTGGCATAGATTAAAGGAAAGTTGAGATGGTCGGTGGAGATGGACAATAAAGTAGAGAAAAGGGAGGGAAACCGGCCAATGAGGAAGAGAGGGAAAAAGGGAAGTGACCAATGGGGGAGAGAAGAAAGGAGGTGAAAGGAGATAGAGAGAGGGAATGCACCGGATCACCCTTGACCCAGTTACCCCTCAGCCAACCCGCGTGACCTGGTTGACCTGAAGCTATATCTGGCGGTTTTCCATCGTTTTTTCGGTGATTTTCATCAGTTCACCACCTGGAAACTTGACACCGTCCTTTTATCTTCAATTTCCACCCATGATTGACGGGTTTTTGGCCCTAGTTTTGTGAAGAACACGCATAGTGGTGCTGAAGGTCCCACAACGGCGATTTTGCCGTTCTTGAAGTAAACTCCGTCGACCACCACCATGGGTCGATTCCTCTTGAACCCAGGAACAAGTCCTAAGCCTTGATTGGTGCGGCGGAGCACTGGAGAAGTCGAATCGAAGGCCACCATTTTTAGGATTTTCGGTGGTTTTGAGGAAAATTGAGGCTTTTCCTGACCAAATTGGCCTTAATCACAAGTATGGAAGTTATTCCTCTCATTGAGATCTTCATTCTTGTAAAATTTGAGAATTTTTGGAGTTGTTGGATTTTCTGACGTGTCAGGGCGGCCGGCCGCCACACGTGGCGGCGCGTGGGGGAAAAACCTAAGGCTGCTCCTTGGGTTTCTCGACGTGCCAAATCTAAATCCGCCATCCATTTACCCAAATTCCAATGTTTTCATAGAGTTTTATTAAACGACCTTTAATTGTGTTTAGGTGCATCGGTGGACATGATCCAATCCTTGATAGTTCGAACAGCTTCGGGCAATGGAAAAACTTGTGAGTTAACCCTTTCTTAACTTATATATTTTTATAAAATACTAGTCTAACATGCATGACATATTTCATGATTTGGATACGATTTATATTTTGCCTTTATAGTTTTCTATAATTATGATTTAAGAGAAATTAAGATTTATTAAAATTACTTTTACAAATGCCTTTTATTTATCGAAACTACATTCTACTAAAGGTTATGAATCATGGGTTGGCATTTATGTGTTTCTATGGATATGAATTGTTGGAATTACATATAAGAATTCTATGGTTTTCAATTATGATTTATATTATGGATTTATGAATATGTGCACATTTATGGATTTACGAAATGAGGTTCTGAGCTTTCGAGCTCTAGTGTTTTAGTATGAATTTTGAGATATGTTTTTGGTACTTACCTAGCGGTTTATCATACGGCACATCCGCACACCACGATTATTATGTTTGTAGCCATAAGACATATATGATGGAGGAGTGAGATATGATATATGATATACCCCCAGCTTCACTGTCGAAAGTGGTGTCGGACAGCTTCACTAGCCATGGCTAGTGTCGGTGTAAATGTATGCTATTTTATATAGCTTCACCTTCGGGTGATGGACAAGTATTGCCTTTGGACGACTGTGATACCCCTAGTTAAGTACTTCACGGATATGATTTACAAAGGTTTTACAAATGTTTTACATGGCATGCTAGGGTTTTTCATAAAACCTATATGTAGTATTATATATGTGTTTTCAAAACAAGGGGTTAGTATGTTCATAAATAAAATGGTTTTCTTATTATTAGTACTATTATTATAAACTCTGGTCCACTCACATTTTCTATTTTGTGTCCCCTTCAGGATTTAGATTTGAGGCACATTATCTCGGCGTCAGGACTTTACAGCATAGATGTTCTTGAGTCTTTTCAGTATAGGTATCATTTCTTTGTTCGTACCTTTTTATAATAATTTCTTCCATATTATTCTTAGTACTTGTATGCTTTGAACATGATTCTGCATCGGTTTATATCTTTCTAATTAAATATTTTATCGGTATGCATGTTTTTAATGGCTTCGTTCCCTCGGGTGTAGGCCAGCCCATGCCTACCCTGGTATTTTGGGATATTGAGGTTAGGGCGTGTTAGTTTGGTATTAGAGCATGGTTTGTTCAGAGCATACTTAGGATCTTCTCCTACTCTAGTGATATGTTGGCCTTGATATCATTTGGATGTCACAGCTTCCGTTGATCGTTATTTTTCGGCACGGTTGTGCAATCCTCATTCAGCATGAATAATCACATCTTATAGGAAGAATAAGAAACTCGTGTTGGGATCGTGCCTTAAGTTGATATAAGTGATTGAGGAAATGAACAACCTCAGTATCAGACCGATATTCTGTGACCTGCGTTCCTTTGGAATGGCAGGCAGAGTTATATCGATTGAGAGATTACTCAACATATCTAGAGTTCGTGTTAGAGGAAAATCAAGGAAGCATCAGTTGTAGCAAATGTTAGATTGTGTCTGTGGGGTAGACCGAATCAATTTTCCTTATTTCTGTTGAGGGAATGCGTAGGGACCCTCAGGAAAGTCTTCTCGGTGATTGTCTTAGTGATAACATTCTTGCCTACTCCACTACTCCACCCACGATGTCAGCCTAATAATTATCTATAGCCAGATTGATATCCAATTTCTTAAATGTCGACCCTGCTTAAACTCATATTTCTTGGGAAGTGTGAGCATAACAAAGGTTGTTCTTATCAAATTCAATATTGTGATTGTTAGAAATCGAGAATTCTCTCGAGTGTCGTGAAACTCGAAATACCATTGGGCTTGTCGGTTGCTATCGACAGTTGCTAACGATTCTTTGACCATAGTCCTATTTCCATTTCCTTTAGTTAGGAAACAAGTTAGTTTTGTTCGAGATGTTGCCTCACCCTATCATTGTTCTTAAACTCTTCAGCGACATTAATGAATTTTGAATCTGATAGTGATGTTTTGCTGAAGGTGGAGTCGTGCAAGGATGTAGTTTGATCAGGTGACACTCTTACCCTTCCACATTTAGGACCACATGATGCGAACCGTCCTAGCTACGACCTTGAGTCATCTTTTACCATTCAGGTTTGGAAATTTATGGACACCTTCACCATGGAGAAATGCGTAAGATCTTTATGAACCTTGTGCACTACTCGGTTAGCTTCACTCAAAATTAACTAATTCTCTAGAAGCGGCGATAGATTAGATATGTCAATGTCTACAATTGCACCATTGCATACTATCCTGATTGTGCAATTGTAGTTACTGACGACCTTAGGAGAAAATACTTAGGTATCAAATGCTCTTCAGTCAGTTCTAGTTTTCACTTTATTCGAAACTCTTGAATACTTTTGCGACGTTACCTTTTTAATTATCAAGAAACCTTGTTGGCTAATTTTCATGTTTGACCTTTCTACCTGTGGCCTAAGATGACAAAGGAATTGGTTAGTCATTCGACATAATCCTTCATTTTCGAAATTGTCAGATTTTTTGATGTTTTGGTTTGCATCGACTCTATTTGTAACCTTAGTTTCACCTCCTGGTACTAAAAGATATCTTAGTCAATCTTGGATCATTCTTGTATTCTTCGTATCATTTCTGAAGAAGACATACCGTCTAAGAGGACCACTCAGATGTTGAAGTTTTTAGTTCAGATTTTTTGATGTTTTGGTTTGCATCGACTCTATTTGTAACCTTAGTTTCACCTCCTGGTACTAAAAGATATCTTAGTCAATCTTGGATCATTCTTGTATTCTTCGTATCATTTCTGAAGAAGACATACCGTCTAAGAGGACCACTCAGATGTTGAAGTTTTTAGTTGGGATTATCAGTCCTTGAATCACCTAATCGAGCAAATCTTCACCATTGGTAATTTAATATCCCTGGGGCTACCATTGTAACAAGTTGTGAATTTTGGGATTGGGGAAAAATCTATGTCTCTATTCATTAGTCTTCATTAGACTATCATTTAAGTTGAGTTGGCGTTCGACCATTTCAATCTTTATCACATGATCAAGTTAGATACTTACACGCATTCAAGCATATGTTCAATTCAGATATCTTGTACTCTTGATGTGAGGAACTTGTTTTGAACCTCAAATCCTAGAGTATTCATTTAGCCTTCTCGACATGGTTTCTCACTCAATCAGTAAGGAATTCACAATAGATCGATTCAGCGGATGTGTACGCCTAGTTTCATAATGAGGCTAGCAGGGACAATTGGAGCATAATCTTCTCATGAGTTTACTAGACTTACCAAGAAGAGTTTCAAGTGGTCTTGAAGATTGAGCAGTAGTTCAGCATGGATTTGGTGAAGCTATAACTGTAGGTTTTGAGCTTGGCGATTGTGGCGCTAAGTGGGTACAAATGGAACACAATTTGGAGTTATAACAAATGAAGTTAGGGACTAAATGGTCATTTGAACATTTTCTGGAAGGCTCCAGATTTTTGGAGGAAAATCTAGAAAGCCATGTATGTGCCCTAGATTAAAGGAAAGGTGAAATGGTTGGTGGAGATGGAAAATAAAGGAGAGAAAAGGGAGGGAAAACCGGCCAATGAGGAAGAAAAGGAAAAAGGGAAGTGACCAATGGGGGAGAGAAGAAAGGAGGGGAAAGGAAAGAGAGGGGATGCACCAGATCACCTTTGACCAGATTACCCCCTAGCTAAACCGCGTGACTCGGTTCACCCGAAGCTATATCCGACAGTTTTTTCATAGTTTTTTCAGCAATTTTCACCGGTTCACCACCTGGAAACTTGACACCAGCCTTCTATCTTCAATTTCCACCCATGATTGACGAGTTTTTGGCCTTAGTTTGGTAAAGAACACACATGGTGGCGCCGAGGGTCTCATGACGGCAATTCAGCCGTTCTTGAAGCAAACTTCGTCGAACTCCACCATGGGTCAACTCTTCTTGAACCCAGGAACAAGTCCCAAGCCTTGGTTGGTGTGGCGGATCACCAGTAAAGTCAAATCGAAGGCCACTCTTTTTAGGGTTTCTGGAGGTTTCGAGGAAAATTGGGGCTTTTCCAAGCCAAATTGGCCTTAGTCATAGGTATGAAAGTTATTACTCTCATTGAGATCTTTATTCCTATAAAATTTGGGAATTTTTGGAATTGTTGGATTTTTCGATGTGTCGGGGCGGCCTGCCACCACCCGCGGCTGTGTGTGGGGGAAAAACCCGAGGTTCCTCCTTAGGTTTCTCTACATGCAAATCTGAATCTGCCATATGTTTACCTAAATTCCAACGTTTTCATAGAGTTTTATTAAACGGCCTTTAATTGTGTTTAGGTGCTTCGGTGGACGTGATCCTATCGTCGATAGTTCGAGTGGCTTTGGGCAATGGAAAAACTTGTGAATGGACCCTTTCTTAACTTATATATTTTTATAAAATACTAGTCTAACATGCATGACATATTTCATGATTTGCGTACGATTTATATTTTGCCTTTATAGTTTTCTATAATTATGATTTAAGAGAAATTAAGATTTATTAAAATTACTTTTATCAAATGCCTTTTATTTATCAAAACTACATTTTACTAAAGGTTATGAATCATGGGTTGGCATTTATGTGTTTCTATGGATATGAATTGTTGGAATTACATATAGGAATTCTATGGTTTTCAATTATGATTTATATTATGGATTTATGAATATGTGCACATTTATGGATTTATGAAATGAGGTTTTGAGCTTTCGAGCTCTAGTGTTTTAGTACGAATTTTGAGATATGTTTTTGGTACTTACCTAGCGGGTTATCATACGGCAGATCTGCACATCACGGGTATTATGTATGTGGCCATATGACACAGATGATGGAGGAGTGAGATATGATATATGATATACCCCCAACTTCACCGTCAACAGAGATGTTGGATAGCTTCACTAGCCATGGCTAGTGTCGGTGTAGATGTATGCTATTTTATACAGCTTCACCTTTGAGGCATACGATTCGAGTTACAAGGCATTTCCCTACCAGTGATATTGTGTCATCCTCTCTGCTTTTGACATCACTTGTAATAGCACTTTCTATCACACCTTCCGCTTGTCTTCTGAATTAGATGTATGCTCTGAACATGTCATACATTATCACTATCATTTTATTGATGACTGAATATTATTATATTATTTTGGTGAGGTTTGTATTTGAATATTACATTATGTAGCATAGCAAAATTATTATGCATGTTTCACATGTTCTCGGCATATGCATTTATTAAATGGCTTGCGTCACACTCGGGTGTCGGCTAGCACGTGACCATCCCGCTGTCCCCCGGACATCGGGATTGGGGTGTGTCAAAGGTTATGGCATGCTAGGGTTTTTGGAAAACCTATTACTTATTATACTATATGAGTTTTCTAAACTGGGGGTTAGTACGTTGACGTATAACTGTTTTAGTATTACTATATATATAAACTTAGTCCACTCATGTTTTGTTTTGCATCCCCTCATGACTTAGGAATGAGGCATACGATCCGAACTACGAGGCATTCCCATATCAGTGAACTTGTGTCCTCCTCTCCACTTTGGACATCTCTTGTAATAGCACCTTCTATTATACCTTTCGCTTGTATTGTGAATTAGTAGTATGCTCTAAACATGTCATGCATTATCACTATTATTTTGTTGGCAGTTGAATATTATTATATTCTTTTGTAAGGTTGGCATTTAAATATTTCATTGCGTCGTTACGCGCGAAATTTATATGCATGTTTCACATGTTCTCGGCATATGCATTCATGAAATGGCTTGCGTCATCCTCAGGTATCAACCAGCACATGACCATCCCATTATCCTTCGGACACCGGAATCAGGGCGTGTCACCAAGCATGGCAGATTTAGCACAAATCTGGGTGTGGAAGACCGCTCAGCCACCAAAACGGCCAAGGAGTGCATTAACAACATGAAATCAAGCTATAAAGGGCGCCTTCAACCCACCACAACCACAAGGACCAAACTAAACCCACTGATAGAAACATTCAAGCCTGCATGTTGGAGTTTCATGTGTATAATAGTTTTATGATAGTGATTCAGGGGTAATGTTTATGTTTTAAGGACATGACTCCCTTTAGTTCTTATGAATGCTGGCATATGACAGAAACTTGTTACTGGGATTTTGTCGTTCCTATTCTCATGGCCACTAAAGTATGATTTCTTATATGGTGGCATGTGTGAAAACAAGTGTTGGCTCTAGTGGGAGAATGTAATCTAATTAGAGCTGCACACTAAGTTTATCACTTGCTTAAGGGATTAAAGTCATAAGAGATTAACAATATCTCTCCTCTGTGAGAGTTTTTCTCTCCGCCGTGAGAGCGATCTCTCCGCCGTGAGAGCTATACTCTGTCTCTGTGAGTCTACTGCTCTTCTTGGTGAGCTTTCTCTCCGCCGTGAGAGCTTCCTCTTCCGCCGTGAGAGCCCTACTCTGTGAGCGCACTTCTCTCCTTGGTGAGAGTCGGATCGAGAAACCTTGAACACTTTCCAGATCCTGTCACCTTAAACCCAAAGCTCTTTCTCCTGGTGTGACCTTCGGGAGCTTCGGGAGTTCCGCCTCTATGCATGTGATTAAAGGTTAGTCTCCGATCTGTGTTTTGTGCTTTTTCGGTCAAGATCTTGAGCTTGTATCTACTGGATGGTGGCAACTGAGTCTCTGGAAGCAGGAAGGTGGTGGAGATAGGGCCTAGGGTGACGGAACGGGATTGGGGTTTTTTTCAACCTAGGTCGATCTACCCCATGAGGGCTGCAGGGGAGGCTACGCTGATCTGTGTGGGGGGTGTTTGATTCTGTCAATCGGGATTTTTGGGATCTGTGTGGTTTGGGGTTTCAACTGTGGTTTTCTTAAATGGGGCGGTGGGCTACTATTATCCTGGTAGGAGATAAGGGGGGTGCTGTAAGGGCAAAGGGTTACGGTAAGGAGTGGTGCTTCTAAATTCCAGGGTGTTCTCTTTTCGAAGGGGACTGGGGTGGGTTGGGGTTCATCAAATTAGGGTGATTCTCTTTCGGAGGGGGTGATGGGGTGGGCGCTGTGATCGGATTGGAAACTATAAAGTCTGTCAGTTTGGGTTGCGGGGGCTGGGTGTGCGGGTGGAAAGGGGTGGGGTTGCACATTTTGACAATTTTCTGTATCGAAGGTGGTAGGGATTGCTGGGGTGGCTTTAGCGGGGGTGAGAACTCCGATCCATTTTGGTTGGGGGGGGGCTTCAGCGATTGGGAGGAGTGGTATACCAGCATTAAATTTTGGTCGGATTGGTTGCATTATTGAGGATACAAAAGAGGTTTGATATTTTGGCCGAGTCGAAGAAAGAAATCAGCTGGTACACTGGGTGGCTTACAAGTGTGGTCTGAGGTGGTTACAGAAAGTACAGGTTTCTCTTCGTATCAGGCTGGGCGAGTGGGGCAGCGGTGTTACAGAGTGATGACGACTAGTGGCGTGGATGATCTGGTGGTCCAACTGAACCAAACACTGGAATTATCAAATATGGAGCAGGGAGTTAAATTGGTTGGGAAAGTCTTCACGCAGAAACCAGTGAACAAATGGGGAGTCAGGAATATTCTTAGAGCGGCTTGGAAAGAGTTGGGGGAGGTGGAAATAAAATGGGTAAGGGAGAATGTTTTTATTATTTCAGTCAAAGATGAAAATGTGGCTTCAAAGATCATTGAGCAGGTCCCCTGGGCAGTGATGAAGAAGGTGTTCTCGATCGTGAAATGGCCTCCGGAGTTCGCTTTAGAGGAGCTGGAGTTGAATGCTGTTCCTTTTTGGACTCAAATAAGGGGAATTCCACTGGGCTTAGCCTCTGTTGAGAATGTTCAGCGGGTAATCAAAGAGGCTGGGAAATTTATAGCCTTGGAGGATCCCGGACACGCTCGTGGATTTGTACGAGTAAGAATCCTAGTTGATACGGAGAAGCCATTATTTAAGGGATGCTGGATTCGAAGAGAGTCAAATAAGGAAACCTGGGTGGAATTTCGGTATGAACGGCTGCAAGATTTCTGCTACAAGTGTGGACGGATTGGGCATATCAATACAGAATGCTCTGTTGAGATGTCTGGAGAAGGGGAGGTGGCGTATGGAGAGTGGATTAAGGCGCCGCCGATAAGAGAGGTGGTGATACCAACGAGAGTGGAGGGTGTGGCCAGGGGGGAACGCCGGCAGGCCGGGGCGGGGCGCGGACCGGGATTCACGTCTGCACAGAATCAAGGCAGATTAAGGATGTCAAACTTACAAAGAATGGAGCGTAATCAAACCAGTGAGATTGGGGGAGCATCTAAGAGTCGTGGCACAGGTCAAAAAAAATGGCGTAGAAGAATACGGGTGGAGGGAGAGGATTCGTCCTCCTGCTCTGAAATGGACAGCATCAAAACAGTGGGTGAAGGACAATCGGACGATGTCCAGGGGGACAATGACACTCAGTCTGCCCAGGGTGATGACCCACTCTGGGGCCGCAAAAGAAGTGGGGAAGCACAGGATTTGGTGTTAACTCAAGCTCCACAGAAGAAACTCAAGGGCCCGGTTATGGAGGAGAACTGCCAAGGTAGGGCGGCAGAGATAGGAAGGAGTTTAAACAGCAAGGATGGAGGACAAATGATGGAAAGCGCGAGTCGTATGGTGGAGGAGAATAAGGGAGAAATAAGTGAGACTACTGGAAGACAGGAAGTAATGGAAGGGGGGTCGGACTTTGATAAAAGTAGGATCGTGACTCGGAAGGCGGGCAAGTGGGCTCGGGGCGGTGGCGGCTGGCCTTCAACAGCCGCAGGCCAGCCATGAGTTATTTATTCTGGAACTGTCGTGGGCTAGGGTCGGACACGACAGTCAGGGCTCTAAAGGGGCTTATTCGTAAAAAAAGACCCTCTATGATCTTTTTATCGGAGACTAAGATGAAAGATCATAGAATTCTAGGGGTGAGGAGGAGATTGGGTTATGTTCATGGCTTTGATGTTCCGCCAGTTGGTAGTTCTGGAGGATTGAGCTTGTGGTGGGAGGACAATCTGGAGGTTAATATTATATTTTCGTCCAAGCATATTATTGATGCTGTGATGAGAATTAAAGGGCAAACACATTGGAGTCGGATTACGGGTGTGTACGGAACGCCGTATAGAGTTGAGAAAAATCTGTTTTGGGAATGGATGGTTAACCACTTTACCCCTACGGACATTCCTTGGATTTGTGGCGGGGATTTCAACGAATTCCTGTGGGATCATGAGAAGTCGGGAGGAGTTGAGGTTTTGTACAACAGGCCAAGGTTCTTAGAAGAGTTTATGGCCTCCTCTCAGTTGATGGACTTGGGTTTTAATGGGCCGGCTTTTACGTGGAGAGGGATAAGAAAAGGGGATTGGGTGGAGGAGAGGTTAGACAGGGTCATAGCGAATGAGAAATGGCAGAATCTCTGGCCGAACTCCCAAGTTATGCATGAAACGGTTTTAGCTTCGGACCATTGCCCAGTTATTCTAATTTCTAATATTGAAGGGCAGAAAGGAAGGAAGCTTTTCAGGTTTGAGGCGTATTGGGTCTCGGAGGAAGAGTGTAAGAATGTGGTGGAGAAGTGCTGGGAGCGGCGGTATAATGGCAGCCCTGTGAATAGGTGGGTGAGTGCTTTAAACGAGTGCCGGTATCGTTTAAGCAGGTGGAATCGCTCTAAGTTTATGGGGCGAGGTAGTAGGATCCATGATCTTCTTTCCCAGTTAGATTTGCTCCAGCGGGACTGGGGTCCAAACTATGATGAGATAAGGGAGATTTCTCGGCGGATTGATGACTTAAGACTCCAAGAGGAGAGTTATTGGTGCCAGCGATCGAGGGTAAAATGGTTGAGGGAGGGGGATGCTAATACTCAGTTTTTTCACTCTTCAACCCTTCAGAGGCGGAGGAGAAATAAGATAGTGAAGCTTAGGGATGAGAATGGGAACTGGGTGGAGAGTCCGACTCAGGTGCGTCAATTGGTGTATAATCACTTCACTTCAGTTTTTAGCTCGGCAGGGGATCGTAACTGGGGGTCGCTGCTAGATTGCATTAATCCCTCGGTCTCGCCAGATATGAATGAGGCGCTAATTGCACCAGTCACGGAGGAGGAGGTAAAGGCGGCGGCTGGGAGTATGGGTGGGCTAAAGGCTCCTGGCCCCGATGGGTTCCAGGGGGTATTTTATCAGACATACTGGGAGATTGTGAGGGAGGATGTTTCTGCTTTAGTCAGAGATCTAATTCAGGATGTTGAGGGCTCGAGTTTGATAAATCAGACTCATGTGGTGCTGATTCCCAAAGTCCCGAATCCGGAAGTTGTGTCACAATTCAGGCCGATTAGCTTGTGCAACTACTCGTACAAAATTCTGTCAAAGATTCTCTCTAACCGGTTGAAGGTATTATTACCAAAAATCATCTCTCCTTCTCAGAATGCTTTTGTGGCAGGTAGACAAATTCAGGATTGTATTGGCATAGCCCATGAGATTTTTCATTATCTGAAGGGAAGGAAAGCTCGGAATAGATTGGAAATGGGGATTAAACTTGATATGCAGAAGGCGTATGATAGGGTTGAATGGGATTTTTTGGATGCGGTAATGGAAAAAATGGGTTTTTGCAGTAGCTGGAGATCTTTAATTAGTGGCTGTGTTTCGTCTGTGAAGTTCGCTGTTCTCATAAACGGGCAGGCTGGCAAGTCTTTTGTTCCCTCGCGGGGTCTCCGTCAGGGGGACCCTCTTTCTCCTTATTTATTTATTTTGGTGGGGGAAGTTCTTTCCAAACTGATTCAGGGTGCGGTGGACCAAGGTAGTTTGGAGGGTGTTAAGATAGGTGGATCCGGACCTGTGATTTCTCACCTTTTCTTTGCGGATGATACCCTTCTGTTTTTGAGGGCTGATATGAAAAACTGCCGGAATTTGAGACATCTGCTGGACATTTTTTGTGTGGCGTCGGGGCAGAAGGTAAATTTGGAGAAATCCAATGTTTATTTTGGGGCTAACGTTCCGAAGGAGAAGGCTGATCAGATGGGGAACGCCCTGGGTATGAAGGTAGTAATCAATCCGGGAACATATTTGGGGGTCCCTGCCATCTGGGGTCGGTCGAAAAAGCGAGGTCTTGCTTATGTGAAAGGAAGAGTAATGGAAAAGCTACAAGGGTGGAAACAAAATACTCTTTCCCGTGCCGGTAAAGAGGTTCTAATTAAGGCTGTTATCCAAGCTATTCCGGCATACCCAATGTGCATTTTCAAATTCCCAGCCGCTGTTTGTAAGGAACTGGATACGTTGGTGGCTGGGTTTTGGTGGGGAAGTAAGGAGGGAGCCCACAAGATTCACTGGGTTTCAAAGGAGGTTTTGGGTTTGCCCAAAGACATGGGTGGTTTAGGCTTCAGAAATTTTCAGGAATTTAATGATGCTCTGCTTGCTAAACAGTGCTGGCGTTTAATCACGGAACCGGATTCGCTGTGGGCAAAGGTGATTAAGGCTCGGTATTTTCCACATAGCTCGATCTGGGACGCGAAGAAGGGTGGACGGGCCTCTTGGGCGTGGAGCAGCCTCATCTGTGGCAGGGACATGATCAGGGAGGGCTCCCATTGGCAGATTTTGGGTGGCCAGGAGGTGCGGGTGTGGCAGGATAGGTGGCTTCCATCCTTGCCCCTTGGACACCCGATGCCGGTAGGCCAAGTTGCGGTTACTCCCAGTTTAAGGGTCAGTGCACTTATTTGCCCGGAGGAGGGGCGATGGAACATTAGCTTTTTACAGCCTTTCATATCGGAGGAGGCTATGATGGCTATTAAGGAGACGCCTCTTGGAGATTTAAGTCGTAAAGATAGGCTTATATGGGATATGAGTAAAAACGGTTCTTATTCGGTCAAGTCGGGATACAGATGGCTACAGGAAAGATCGCTGGCGAGAAGGGATTTGCGTCGGGCTTCTGTTCGTGGGGTTCCCAAAGCGTTTTGGAAGGGGATTTGGAAATTGGAGGTGCCCCCCAAGTTGAGGCATTTCTTGTGGCTTACTATTCACAATTGTCTTCCTACTCGGGATGCACTGTTCCGACGAAGGTCCTCTCAAACCTCTACTTGTCCTATTTGCTGCTACCAGGATGAAACCACTGAGCACATTTTCCTTTCCTGCTCTTGGGTTGAGCCAATTTGGTTTGGAGGGGCTTTGGGTTATAAAATGGATCGTCTTTCTCTCCCTTCTTGGTCGGACTGGATTCAGGGGGTTTTCTCTCCGACTTTATGCAACTCTGAAGACATAATGTGGAGACAATCTTACATTGTTTTTACCTGTTGGTGCATATGGAAAGCTCGCTGTGATTTTGTTTTCAAAGGGGTGCCCATTAACCCGTTAAAGGTCCTGGCTGCTGTCTCTGCGATGGTGAGCTCGTTTGGTGGTGCAAAGGCAAAGGCTGGGGATAGGGGAGGGGGCGACGGTAGGAGGAACTTGCAGGTTATGAGATGGTGTGCTCCGGCCTACCCTTATGTGAAGATTAATGTGGATGCTAGCTGGTCCAAGGCTTCAAAGATGGGTTTTGTTGGTTTGATTGTGAGGGACATGGAGAGTAAGTTCGTGGCTGCTGCGCGGCATCCTATTACTGCTCCTTCTGCTGCAGCAGCGGAGGCTTATGCGTTGTTGCAAGGGTGCATGCTTGGTGCAGAGTTGGGTGTAAGGTATGTAATTCTGGAATCAGACTCCTTGGATGCGATTAAATGTCTTTCTAGCTCGCTGTCTATGGGTAGTTGGGAGGCATACCCGGTGCTGGCTCGGGTTAAACAGTTGGGGGGGGATTTCATTGATTGCCGATGGTCTTGGGTGCCACGGTCTGCTAATGGCGTGGCTCACAAGATTGCATCGATTGGTTTTTCGGAGATGAGTGATGTCGTTTGGGTCGTTAGACCCCCATCTTCGTTGGTCTATGTATTGAACAATGACGGATTACCTTGCCCTCATTAATGGGGTTATGGTGGTGATGGGGATGACGCCTCTACTTGGTGGAGGGGTCGTTGTGGTTTATCCCTTGACACTGCTTGGTCTTGTTATTATGTTTGCCTCTCTGTAGGCCTTTTATGCTATGGTTTCTTGGTTTCAAAAAAAAAAAAAAAAAAAAAAAAAAAAAAAAAAAAAAAAAAAAAAAAAACTAAACCCACTGATCTATCCCAAAAAAAGAGCGAAGAGAGGAATTTGGGAATGACATTCCATAAAATATGGAAGGTTGCTCACTAATTCGTGGGTAGAAAGGTGAGGAAGGGTGACGCGCAGTTAAGGCTTGAAAAGTAAAGGCGAATGAAGAGTAAGGGAGAGGAAGGAGGGCTGCCGCCAACCCAAAGCCCTAACAAGGGATCGCGACTGGAGATAATTTGTTAAGGTTTTTGTTGTTGTGCTATTTTAGTGTTCACTTTCTTGGTGTAATTAATTTAGGTGACTTAATTAGTCCCGGCACTCCATAGTTTGTCTTTTGGTTCATGTGTTCTTTTTTACTTTGGATTGATTTGTTTGTGTTCTGATGCGTTCCGCGGTTCTACTTGCGATTTGCTTTCTACATGACAGCTACTCCGATGGTCACTAGTGAAAAATGTACGACAATTGAGAGGAGGGGGCTGCTTTTTATTGATGGAGGTTAGTTGTTGATCCTGACTTAGGAAGAAACGGTGTCGGAGTTCAGGAAGCATTCAGCAACACAAAGCACCAAACTTGCTCCCGGCTTTCTCTAGAGTGACCACCTGCGCGTTAGTAAATGAAAACCCCCTCAACCGAATCAGAGGCTATAAATTTTTGAAAACTTTAACGAAAAACTCCTAATACCGTTCACTTTAACGAAAAATCATATTTACACTAAAAGTCAATTCTGGTACTATTCACTTTACCGTTTATTTTGTCCTTATCGTTAAAACTCAAAGCTTTCAAACGTTTTTAATTAGTTTTCTTTAAATTTTTACCATGACAATTTTCACCCCGGCTTGTAGTTTAGCATTTTTTTCCTCTTAGTTATTGTCTTCAGTTTGAATGTGCTTATTCCGCTATATCCAATTTGTCTTGGGCTGAATGTCTAACTTTGTAGAGTTTGTTCTTAAGTTGGGTCTAAACAAAATTTTCCCCTGTTCATACTTATTAGTCTCAATCACTCTTCTTTATTTATGATTATTGGGTTATATAAATCAACATAAATAACGACATAATTAAACATACGTTTGTAAGAGAAAAAAATAGTGTATGTTCTTTTTATAGGCCAACTAATTATTTTAGCCACTACTTAGAGCATCAACAATGGAAAGATGCAAATTTAAGTTATAAACACCGTATTTGAATCTTACTTTACATATCTGAAAGTTGTAAATAAAATTTATTCTTTAATAGAAAAGATGCAAATTTGAAATATTATTTATTTGACTCTAGTTCACTAGCAAAACCACGTCCTAAGATTTAGATATACATCTTATTTACATTTTTTAGCAAAGATAAATAATTTACATTTAGTAATTGAAGAGCTTTGTATCTAAGAAAAAAAAAAAAGGTATAAAATGCCCATTTGAAGGCAATTCATATTTTTAATAGAAATGCTTTTAGTACTACAATCTATAGCGATTCAGCTCAAGAAAAATTTTAAATTCAAAACTCATAAATGATGATTCGTAACCCTTTTTTAATTTTTTTTATTTGGTGCTAGCTCATAATCAGTTTATTCCCCATTCGATTAATGTTAATATATCTTTTGTATGAAAACAAATTCTAACCGAAGCTGAAGTTGAAAATACTAAATTGCAACTGAAATAAGATCTCACGAGATGGCGGTGTTTTGGTGCAAAATCTTCAAACGTACTATATTGGTACTAAATTGCCCCACCTTGTTTTGATTAAATTGTTTTTTGAATCAATCCAGAGAGAGAGACACGATACAAGCAAAAGCAAAGAAACGGATGATTACGTTCAATTACTAACCTCTCAGTCACCTCACGTTTTTCAGAAATTCAGATCTTGTTGTATCCATTCAGTGCTTGAACTCTACGCCAAATCCAGTTGCTACTTTGATTTCATAGAGACTTGGATCTGTGGGTGAAACTTGAAACTAGGTTTTGGCTTGGGGACATGTTCAGAGATGGGCTTGGTGGGTTGGTGGTGATGCAAGAAAGATGGAATTTAGATTTAAAGTAGAGATTTGGAGAAAATGTTGGATTTTGTGAGTGTTTGATTTTGATGGGACTTGAGATTTCATTCTGAGGTTAGGTGAGGTGACTATATTTGTTCGAAAGGGCTTCGAGTCGGAGGACAACATGTTCTGGAGGGACCGTCAGAGGGACAACAAAGACCAAAACGGTGGCGGCGGTCCGCCTTGTGGCCAGGTTCGAGTGCTCGTTGTTGGCGACTCTGGTATTTCTTTCTTTTTCTAACTTTTGATTTTCTTTTAATTTCTTTGTGCGTCGGTTTTCCCAATTCTGATTGATTACTTTCTTCTTGATCCTGCTCTATGTAATTTGATGAAGAATATGGATAGTGAGAATAAAGTTTCATTACAACTTTCGTACCAAATTGTTGTAGATATGAGTTTGGGGACAGGACAGTTCTGACCACAGTGGTTGCTGCTCTCTGAACTAGTTCGATGAAAGAATAATTGGATTAACAAGTACAACTGTGCTAAGTTAGCCGAAGCAATTGAACTCGGAGGCTTAAGTGACCCCCGAGAGTCGCTCGACATGGAATTTTTGGAACTTGATTAATAGATATCTACACATTTCATTTGTGGATTGAGAAAGTTCCTATTACGTCTTTGGACCTTGAACCAGCTTGGAATGTTTTGATGCTTACTCAATCATGGAGTGGTTCTGTATGCGTTAGTTTCAAGTAGTTTTATCAAGCTCAAATTTTTATGTGCTTTATTGTTAAATTTATATCATCTTAGCTTACTAGAAGAGTAATTGCTTAAATGTTTATGATAATGCATTGCTCAAATTAGTATCTGGTAGGCAGAATTGGAGCCCTATAAACCTGTAAGTTAACACCCACTAATGTGTGTAAAAAAACAATTTTATAATGCATCAAGGAGGATTTTCTTTATCCAATCTCTGCTTGGTTGTACATTACATCTCATAATATCAGTTATAAATATCAAACTTTGTCTTTATATTGGTGGCATATTGGCAGGTGTTGGAAAAACTTCTCTTGTTCATCTGATTGTCAAGGGTTCTTCCATCACACGTCCTCCTCAGACAGTAGGGTGTACAGTAGGTGTAAGGGTGAGAATTTACCGTTAAGTTGATTCTGATGGGATATTGAGAACTATTGCTGAACTTGAAGTCTAAATAATTGTTTACCATTTTTCTGTCCAGCATACTACGTACGGAAACTTGGGTAGCTCGTCAAGCAGCATTAAAGGTGACTCCGAGAGAGATTTCTTTATTGAACTCTGGGATGTGTCTGGACATGATAGATACAAAGAATGCCGGTCTCTTTTTTATTCCCAAATTAATGGCAAGTTTGAGACCTCTCTCCCTCTGTAAACATTTTGGTCTCCTGGCAAATACTATGCATGTTAATATAAGTAAAAGAAAAGGCCGTGAAGTAAAAAAAGTCTAAGGGACAATTTAATTGAGTTTTTATCTTTAATTTAGAAACCATCAGCCTTTCTTGGGCTTGTAATTGCATAAATTTAACCATTTTGCATCTCTTGTTGCATCCATGTTCTATATGCATAATGATGAAACAAGCATGAGAGGTGTTGACAAAGTTTTAGTGGTAAGTCATGGTGGTATACAGTTACGATCAATATGATCGTCCACAATTTATTTCCTATCAAAAGCAAAGGAACCAGCATGTTGCAGCCAGATTTAGATTTTTCAGCTCATGATACACTTGACATTCATATGCAGGTGTAATCTTTGTTCATGATCTCTCCCAGAGAAGGACAAAAACTGGCTTACAGAAGTGGGCAGCTGAGATTGCTGCAACTGGGACATTTTCAGCTCCTCTAGGATCTGGAGGTCCTGGTGGCCTTCCTGTCCCGTATATTGTTATAGGTAACAAAGCTGATATTGCTGCAAAAGAGGGTACAAGGGGGAGCAGTGGAAATCTTGTTGACGTAGCTCGGCAGTGGGTTGAGAAACAAGGTTTGCTTCCATCCAGTGAGGAACTTCCATTGACTGAGAGTTTTCCTGGTGCTGGAGGCCTTATTGCGGTAAGCAGCAGGTTTTTTGTTCTTGTTTTCCTTCCTACCTTTTTTTTCCTTGTTTATTGATTGACGCTGTACACATTATAATAATGAAAATGAAATTAGTATATGGTAACTTAGCATTCAATGTATATGGTTGTGGTCATATGAGACATGTTTGTAGGCAACTGACCTTGTTTTGCTGTCTCATTAGGTACATGGCATTAGATTTTTAGTATGAGGTTTTGCTTTAATAATCCAAATGACGTAGAAAGTGAAAACTTTACGTGTATTTCAAAAAGCTGTTGTATCCTAAGTAGACAGAACTTTAATTAAGTTCTTTGGTACAAAATTAAAATAAAAGAGAAGAGATTCCAACTCATTCCTGATTCTACACACATAAGCGGGAAATCACAAGAACTCCGATTCCTTTCACTATTAACGTTAAAATCTTGAAGTAGCCATTTAAATTTCTTTTTATAGCACCATGTGTATGCGAATCACTGAAAATCAATGCTTTAAAAAGCGAAGGCATAGGCGAGACGTTTCTTGGATAGCCCCGCCTAGGTGAAAGCCTTGAGGTGTGAGGCGAAGCCTCATGGGACCTAAATTTTTTGATATATATATATTGTATTATAATTATATGTATATAATATAATACTTTTTAAAACAAATTAATCAACAATCAAACAAACAATCAAACCGACCAGTAACAAAATTGTAAACAGAATACTAAAAATCTTACTTGAATTTTGAAACAAATTGTGGTGGTGTGGATAATTTTGAATCAAATTGAGGTATGAGATTGGGGTAAATTGAAATATGGGATTGGGGAGAATTTAGGGTTTGAGGAGTTGGCGAATTGAGGATTGGGGAATTGGGTGAATTATCAATGGGAAAATCGGGTATTAGGATGGAGAACAAGAGGGGGGACTTGCCGGGGGGTTTAAAAAAAAAGGTGACTTGCCCACAATGACGTCATTTTGGGCCAAGTCACTTAAAAAAAAAAAAAAGACTTGGCCAAAACGACGTTGGATTGGGCCAAGTCATTTAGAAAAAAAACTCTATTTTCTTCTTTGCAGTCGTCTTCTTCCTGAAGATGCCCTCGCAGCACAACACAGAACCAGCCCAGCCTTCGACTTAGAGGGTCGCAGGAAATTTTGAAGCAAGGATCACTGCTGCAAATACATGTGAAAGACATTTAACCACTCTTAAATAGTAAACGTGATCATGTAACATAGGGATAATCTTAATATAACACATAGAATACATGTATGAATTGCATTTATCGCTACAAAAAAGTGTAAGGTACTTATGTCTGAAATCTTAAGGGCTGTGATATTCACACACCCCTTTTTACTTCCTACACACTCTTTTAATTTGTAGCTGTTGGATTGAGTGAATTAAAGAAGATCAAATGACATAAATTAACAAGGGGTGTGTGAGAAGTACAAGGGGTTGCGTGGATAGCACACCCCAAGTCTTATTGTGCTTGGGATGGCCTTATTTTTTTACTCTTTAAGGCTTCTGCCTGCTACTTAGTTTGTTTTTTTTTCTTTTATTCGTGTATATATATGGGGAAAATGTTATCTTTTAGGCTGGCTGCTTATGTTTATAGATTGTGAATATGGGTCATTGCTCAAGTTGATACTTTCCTGCATACGTGGTCCAAATTCACCATATAAGAGAGAACACCGTAGGTTCAGCCATGACATTTGGTAGATGTCTATGATCACTAAGAATTCATTTTCTGCACGTGTAAGAATTCATTTTTGGTTGGTAGTTGTTGTATCCATGACATTTGGTAGATGTTATTAGATCACCTTTTTTTTCTTTTTTTAATAAGAGAAGAGGAGATAACTATGGAAATGGGTAGGTACTTGTACTTGAATAGGTTTTTCCACAACTGTAACGCTTTGTTTAGATGCTTGGGTTGCAAGGTCAGAATAGGATTCTTATTCTTTTCTGTCCTATTTACATGTCATTTACTTGGGAATGAGGTTGCTTATGTTATTCTAAATTGGTTCCAAAATCCCGCAGAAAATGTTTTCATTTATAAACGCATCTATAAATTGGTCTTAAGTTTGGTGCTCTGGGGTTAGAGAGAAGGTCAATTCTTGGATGTAATAGGCCAAACTTATTATTTTGACTAGATTGTGGATCTGTTCTCATGAATCAACGAAGTCATTGTTTTCTGTCCACAAAAGAAAAGGTTTAATTCTTGATGGGGAATATGATTGTCACGTTGAGGAATCGTTGGTAATGTAGAATTACAAATGGTTGTTAATCCATTTATTACAGCTGTAGTTATTCTACATTCTAATATATGTTGGTCTATTAAACATCGACAGGCTGCCAAAGAAGCAAGATATGACAAGGAAGCTGTGATGAAATTTTTCCGTACGGTCTGTATTCATGCCCTTGCTGTTAGCTTTTTCCTTTTGCCTTACGAAAGATATCCAACTTTTGTCTCGGTTGTTTCAGTTGATCAGAAGAAGATATTTTTCCGATGATTTACCTGCACAGAATCCATGGTCTAGTTCACCAGTACAAAGACCTGCACAGACTCTAGATGAAAATTGGAGTGATGAGGATCATTCCTACAGGAATGCCAGGTAGGTTCAGCCAGTTACATTGTTCTCCCCAACTTGCTTCATTTATCATCATCGTTAAATAATTTATGGCGGGTATGCTGGATCACAAGTGAGATGGTTTTCATGTTATAAAATGTAAACAGCAATTGATTGCGTTTTGGTGTTCAGATGCGTAAGTGTTGTGGGTCCTAATCTATAACTGTTTAGAATACTAATCTATAACAATGGGCATGCCAGTTATATGCCAACACAAGTCATGATGTTTTGAATACTAATCTGTAATGGTTTGTTCACCATCATCTCTCCTCACAATAGACTTTTTTTACTGTCTGGACGAGTGATGTTTCTTACCAAGTGTTCTCTGTTGGCAGCTTGCGTGCTGACCCTTACAAGTACAACATGCTCCCTCCTCTTCCAGCGCAACGCAATCTGACGCCACCTCCCACGCTTTATCCTCAGCAACCAGTTTTGGTTTCTGAAAACTACAGCCTTCCTAGGTTTTCCCATACTAGTTACTCAGAAATCAGCAGTGCAGCCAGATCAAAGCGCCCCGATATTAATGTGTAATTGTCATTGCCTCTGGTTAATGTGATTATTGTTTGCATGAATGAACTCTTGTGCATGTGGCCAAAGTTCGTCCCATTTGTTTCAGTTGTAACTCCTCCATTGATTCTTTTACTCTATAGGTTTTCATTGGAAGCGGCTTTTGTTTATGGTTTAGTATATATTAATTGATTCATCGACCTGAGAAGTACAGGCAATTCTTTTCATCAAGTTCTCTTTCTTTGCAAATTCTTGTCAATTATTTAGAGTTGGAGACATTTTTGTCATCTTTTCTTTTCGAAATTCTCTTTAACTGGCTGGTAAGATACAATGAAACATATCACATATATTTTGCACACATCACTCACACGTCACCCAATTCTACAAATTAAAGCATAAAACATACCTTTTGTTTTCTTTAACTTGAACTTATTATTATTTCATTGATATGAGAGAACTCAATTTTTTGTTCGAGTCTTTATATTACATGGTACTAATTGAAAACATACGGAAGCCCTCCCCTTCCACTGGCACAACCTACATAAATCTTCTATGGCCAGGTACACTCTTGATTTGTACCACAATTTGATGTATGACACCGGCACATCATCCTATAATTGTGGACAGCATAAGCATCACGTAACATCTTTCGTAGATACTTGAGAGCTTGAACTGAAACAAAACCTGATCAACTACTTCGATTCAGTTTCAGACAACTTCCTCCTAAGATCCTTCAGAGCGTCAACAACTTCCGAATCAAGATTGTGTTTTAATAACCTCCCTTGAAAAGATGTAGACCTGTTTTAAGGTAAATGAGAAATCATTTATCATTGGAATCAAACTGACATTTTCTCTTTGCTGACCAGCAAACAGTAGGACATTCCGTAAAAAAAAAAAAAAAAAAAAAAAAAAAAAAAAAAAAGGGAAAAAAGCCAAGAACATGACACTCAGTATCTTCCTCGAATCCTCAGAAAAGTTTCATTAACATGCCAAGTTTCATATGAAATACAACTAACCTATGTTCTTCAAGCATCCTTTCAAACTCCTTCTGTGATGCTTTAATCTATACAAAAGAAATGAATTTGCATCAACACAAACAGTGGTACATCAATAGGGAGATTCATTCGTCATATTATAGGCACTCTAGCCCTACGCATTCTCTCATCCCCTTTAACATAGTTCATACAACATTAAGATATAAAAATATTTTGTGTATCTCATTTATTTTTCAAGGAAAATTTGCACAAACACCACCTAGAGTATTAGGGGTGTGCGCAAATACTACCCAAACTAAAAAATCTTGCCCGTTTACCAACCCAAATTCTAGTGTAGATGCACCACCTCTATCAATTTCTGCTAAAAATTCCATCAAAAACTCATCGTGTACTGGGCATTTGAGCACTGTTTCAAGTATGTTCTCCCCACTCTCAGACCCCTAGACAACTTGGAGTAAAAATTTTGTTATTCAAGCATACGGAAGACATGTCCCAATAGCTTTAGTCAACTGAATTCCTACCCTAAGTCATCTAAAGGGGTGTTTAAGTGGAAAAAAACCCTTAAAAAATGGCTCACATGTGTTGCAGTCTTGCAGATGATATATTTTGACTATACACATGAATTGTAGTTGAACAACCAAACACATAAAACAATGAGACAGTACAAATGCATAACATGATAATAGGGATTACAAATCTAAAGAAACTCATAAATCATTCCACTCTGACAATTACACACTAAGGCGTGTTCTGAATAAATCTAACAGTTACTAACATGTGGATATTAGGACAATAGTTTAGAAGACTATTGGACATCATTGGATTAAAAATAATCACCTCTGAAATCAATGCCTTGCAACTCCAAATGAAAGCCCCCTAAAAGATAATAAAAGATAAGGCTGTATAAATGATCACATAGATTCTTATTCACGACTAGTTCTTATGAGTGACAAAGAAACATAGGAGAAAGATCAGATAATACACTTCGAGGCATGAAATAATAATTCATTTCTTTTTTTTTTTAAGATAAAAATAAAAAGAATGAGGTTGCAAGAGTGCTGTACTTAATCATGGAACAATATTACTATTATAAGAAAGGGAGTTTTAACGAAAAGCCCATGGTACTGTTTACTTTAACGAAAAACCACATTTTTACACTAAAAAGTCAATCATGGTACTATTCACTTTACCCTTTATTTTGTCCTTATCATTAAAACTCAAAGTTTTCAAGCCCTTCTCATTAGTTTTCCTTATAAGAAAACATGCAAATAATGGAATTATGAAGGGGTATACTTAAAAAAGATTAGTAAATCACAACTTAGACCCAGCCAGAAACTCAAGATTCTGACTGCAAATGGTATGCTGCACAAGCAGAAAAACTTGTGGCAGCTAGAACGGGACTTACAGGGAAATACAAATATATTATATGCTTATATTTTCTGCACTAAAATCCGACCTCCTTGATTACTATAATAGTTTAACAAGGATAAAAGTCCAAATTTACTAAACAGGTCAACAAACAAATCTCATTTATGCAGGGTTATGAGAACACATACTGCTCCATGTGCTGCATGCTGCTGAATATGATCAGAGGTCACAACCCAAACTTTAGGGCACCCATCCTCCCTTAAGGCTGCAACCTGTTGCGTACAGAAACATCACAAGTTACAGATCAGAAAAAGAGTAAAGAAAAGAAAAGAAACTACAGATAAACAAATTCTGGAGTGCAATTCAAAACGGTATTTTTAACCCATTCCAGGCCTAAAGCAGTGCACAAATGCAGTGGTGTACTAGAAGTGATATTCAGGAGATCAAATTATTTCAATATTTTGTACTGCATATATGATGTAACTCTTTGTTTACAGATTACCAAGTTATATTTAAGAAATATGAGACCCTTAGATTAGAAGAGAAATTGGGGTCACAACAACCGAGTATTTCCCTACTTCACCCATAAGGTCGTGTTCCTGTCACTGATGCTATACATGGTAATAACCCTTTTATATATAAGAAAAACCTTCTCCTTAAAACTGATGCCCTTATATTTCTCCATCAAGCCCTTCAACAAATATTATATTTTTGTGCTAGTCTTACTATAACAAAAATGTTCATGATGACCCTAGTCATGATAAAAATAATAGAGCCAACATAAAGAATCACAAAAATGCACAAAATTTTATGTGACTTGGGAAAATCCTGCCTACGTCCAAGAAGAGTATCTGACTTCACTGTAAGAGAGAGTGAAACAGCTATGAGTAATCTACTCAAGAGTTAATCCCTGACTCAAACTTTGTACCAAATTCCGCACTCTTCGTACACCTTTCTCAAATTCCTAAGAAGAACCCAGTCCCCCATTCGTGACTCTAGATTCTTAGTTGCGGATGACTAGAATGATTTCCAAAGCTCCTTTAATAGTCTCCCAAGTGAAGATCTAGACACTCTCCTCTTAATGCCATTGACTTGAGAATTATACTGCCAACTACATTAGAAAAAAACCTCTTGCTTTCCTAGATAAATACTTTGCATATGATAGTTGTCCTCCATTAAGGAGGGATTTAATCAAATATAGGGCATTCTGGTTATTCCTGGTTGTTGAGAAGAAACTTTAGAAAGGGGGAAGAAAATCATTATACTTCATATTCAAATGAAAGGAGCACAAAAATTTACATAAAATTGCACTTGTAACAACTCCAGAAATTAGACCTGAATTTCGTAATCAACTCCACAGACTGTTAACCAACCATCTAAGCTTGCAGCCAGCATCTATAACATACCCCATAACAGTTGGTTTAGGTCCCAGGAGCAGATTCTTGCATACCATTTTGAAAAAGAACTTTAGAAAGGGAGATGAAGAACATCGAGTTGCATACTGAAATGAAATGATTAAACACAATTTACATAAAACCCTAGGACATAAGTTCCTATGGTAACCAACTCTACAGACTAGACCTAATTTTAAGCTATTATAAGCCAATAATCAATCATTAAGCTAAATTTCTAATAACTGCTCATAGCGATGTTGAAAACAATCGTCGCAATATAAAATATTTCACACATTTTGTTTTCTTTAGCACTCTCATGTATTAATCAAACAAAAGAAAATGATGGAATCGTTGAGCAGTCTTTCTTTTCCATTCTACTTTTGTTTTTGCCACCAAGCTTTGTGTAATAGATGTGTTTAATATACTAAGGCCCGATTTCCCTAAACACCAAAACCTAGCCACATTTCCCTTAACAGTGACTTCTTGCTTCTAAAACAACAAAATTACTCTCGTTTGGGGAGCCAGAGACAGCACCCTTGACCTGGGTTCCTTTTTTTCTTTGTAATTAAAGCGTGAGGCGTGGGCGAGGCGTCCAAGGGATGGCCTGGCCTAGGCGTGAGGCGTGAGGCGTGAGGTGAAGCCTCACAAGACCTAAATTTTTTAATATATACACTAAGCATACACATATATTATATTTAAAAAACGAAGATTATTAGTCAATAATCACCCTGAGCACACACATATATATACATATATTATATTATATATATATATATATATATAATAGAGGATAAAAAGCACAACGAGCACACATATAACAATGCATGTAGACAGCACACACATCCATTATATAAAAACATAAAAATCAGAAGAAAAAAACAGGCTAACAGACGATAGTGCAAGGAAGAGGTATGAGGCAGTTAAAACCCTACCTAAAATTTGGGTTTGGGAGTTTAAAAAAAAATATATATATATAATATAACATAATATAAAAAAAGCAGCCAAACAGAAGCCTGGACGCCCTGAGGCGCGCCTCTGCCACCTAGGTGGCTCCAGCGACGCCTTCCACCCACTCCCTCAAAACAGAGGCAGCAACCCTCACGCCCAGCCTCAAAGGGCGCCTAGGCGCACCATGAGGCAAGCCTTTTAAAACATTAATTTCTGACCTTTGACCCTTCACTTTAAATCTTTCACCGCAATCCTTACTGCCATAAAAAACTTTCAAAAAAATACCTAGCTAGTCAAGTAACTCTAATATATAGTTATATACCAAGCTGAAAGATCCTTATTAGCTTAGATATTCGAGCCTACAACATCTCTCTGTCCTGCATCACATATTTTACCTCTTAATAAAAGATGGGTGCCCTAGTTCAAATGAAAAATAAGCAAGCATAGGATTTTGTGTTACCCACAAAATAGGAACCGCAAACTCAAATCAGTTAAGCAAACAAACATTTTTCTTTTACTTTCAAAGTGAGAAAAATTCAAAAGTTGGTTTCAGCTTCAAGTTATTCCTCACCTCTTTCTCAATCCACGCATCAGCACAGGTTTCACCTGAGTATACTACATCAACACTGCAACATTATGAATTCTTAGGATCACAATTCCTTATATGAATTTATATAGTGCCAAGGGGACTTAAACAAATATATAAACTAACAGCTGAGTGTAACATTTCTGTTTAAGTTAAACAACGATGTTTCAAGAAGTTAAACTTCCCATTTAGTATGACCTTGACCAATTGTAGAACAATATAGTAACTAATACGCCTATTCACCCACCAAATAATAAATATAAGAGGGAAACGTCTCTGGAGAATCAGAAAACAGAAAGCTATTTCACCTATCAGCAAAAGTTCACCAAAAAAAAAGGTTAGCTATTTCACCTATCAGCAGAAGTTCACCAAAAAAAAGGTTAATCTCTTAAGGTGTCTAGTGAGGCAGCATAAAAGAATGTTTGTGAATTTGGTTTGTGAATGTGTTCCTGAATCTCCTGTTATCTGATTCAAAATGTCCTTAGACGGGGCCCATAAAATGAAAACTGTTAAAGAGGCACAAGAGTTATTTGGAAAAAAAAATATTATTTTCGATCTTCGATATAATCTGACCTTGTTTGTAAGAACAATGCCACCAAAAATGATTTGTTGGATACAAAGAAAACAAAAAGGAAATTCTTCCCTTAAGAAAACCATTTCAAGTAGTGATTCTTTGAACTCGCATTGAAAACTCAGCTGCAAAACCATGTTAAAACTCTTAATTGTATTTATCCTAAATGTCACGCATCAGGTTTAGTCAAGATTTGAGATGTTCAAGATGTGACCGATGTCACTAGATTGCGTGCATTGCATATGCTTGACGCCAGAGCATTCAAGTCATTTGAGGTCTAGATGTTGAAGATTAAAGCCCGTCCACACCAGGCTTATCAACGAAATTTTAAAGTTATAACACAAGTATACTGAACGTGGGCAAAATGAGGAACATGCACACGAAAAGGGAAGTAAGATAAGGTGCAGTTTTACTCTGCCATCTTTACCCCAAAAAACCAAAAGACAAAAAGACAGTTGAACTAAAAAGAAAAGCTTTTCATTAGGTAGTAAATCACAATATGTCAATATCCGAGTTCATAAACTGTACCCATTAAAATCTTCCTTGTGTGTGGGGAGTCCAGACATCATGGCATCGAATACAGCTACCACTTTCACCTCTGTACATGTTCCAGAAATAAATAGGTGAGTTATGGAAATTCAGATATACAAAAGACAAAGGACTTCAGGAAAGCCATTTCATTGAAATAATTTAACATGGCACACATAACATGAGCCCTGCAGAACGTTATCATACAATATTTCTTACAAATATGATACTACAGCAAAACTTGATATTACAGCTAAACCCTGAATATAGAACCTAAAGTACACAACCATACCTCTCAATGAAGCTAAGTTAGAAAAACCACAACTCAAAATCTAAACTCATATCACGGTTGCTAATACGTCCATCATTAAAAAAGAGAGAGATTTCCCTAAGCTCAGCTGAAACTGATGCCCAAAGAGATGCTAGTATCTAACTTGGTCCCAGATTTCATCTTCTCGGTCCTGAAAACTCTTCTACAAACCTCCACCCAGATGTTCCGAAAATCTGCCAGTACCGAGCAACCCAACAAAGCCTTAGCTTTTTTCTCACTCAATTACAAAACGTACTCACAAACACCATGTAGTGACTAAAGACAAAACAACACACAGCTCGGCCTTTGTGTTCTTGTTTCCACCCTTATTTCTTAAAGAAAACATTTGACAGCAGTCTATGAAAAATGGCTCAAGCTTCCTAAATCCAGAGAATGTTTATTGAATAGGTAGAAAGAAAGTGCAAACCTCTTAGCATGCTGAAAGTAACAAGTTCATCGATTAACTTTTGGCGAGCAACATCAAGTCTCCCATTTATAAAATGCTTCTTGAGCTTGGCCCAGTAACCGCAGACGTTATATCCATCAACAAGCAAGACGGGCACAGCAATGTCCCAACCCTGGTTAGTACTGTGAAAAGGAAAAACAAAATATAGGTGAGCTTTGGAAGAAGTTTAAAGGGGGAGAGGAGGGATGAATGAGAGAAGAAAGCAGAGAGTGGGTGGTCGTGGTAGTAGTAGTACTAATAGAGGGTGGTGGTTGGATCGCGGTAGAGGTCAGGGTCTTGGGGAAGCTGTTCCTTGGGGACCTTCTTTCGGCGGTATCTAGTAGAGTGCTTAGGTGTGCTAGACTTTCTGTTTTGGTAATCCTACAGTTCAAGTACAAGTAGTTTATTTACATTTACCAAATGAATGATGAATGAGAATGGAGAAGTAGTAGTAGGCAAACCTTCCATAACTTTAAAAGCTGTAAATTCTGCCTCACATTTGATGTAATCCTCGGAGGAGTTGGCGCCTCCGACCCCTATTAATCATTATTCAATATTCAATTTCAAACTAATAAATCAGTCTTATTATTCGCCAGGCCAGATTGATTACACAACATTTTTTGAAAATTTGACAAAGAAACAAGTAAACATGCAGAGAGAGAGAGAATACCAAAGGAGGAGGAGGCGATGATTGTTGAGACTTGTTCTTGCCCTTGGCCATTACAACAAACTGAAACTGGGCACAAGAACAGCCATAGCAACCTCGTGGCAACTGAAACACTAAGGACGACCATGGCGCCGATTTCATTTCATGGACTCTCAATCTCCCGGCTCCTCCTCCAAATTCCAGTCTCGTCTTCTTCTTCTTCACTACTCTCTCTCTCTCTCTCTCTCTCTCTCTCTCTCTCTCTCTCTCGCTTCCTTCCTTTACTGCCCAGACGCAGACAGACTCCCCACCTTCATCCGAACCTCCCACGACATCCAGCCCCCTTAGCCGCCACCAATCTTTATCCACTTGGCATCTTCCTTTTCTTTTCTTTTTCTCTTTTCTATTTTTGTTTTTCCCTTCCTCCGCCCATAATTTGTTGAATCTTTTTCACCGATTAGCTTGCTCGAAAGTTATCAGTTTGTTCTGTTTTCACGGATAAACCGGTGAAAATGTTTGAATATTAAAAACATTTGAAATACTTTTTTTAAGATATAATTTTTGAAATTTAGTTCAAAAAATATTTTCTATTATAAACTTTGTATTCAAGTGTGATTATATAAATTCTATATTAGATTTGATAATAATTATATTTCCCTATTATAACTTGTATTTCTTTGAGGAGAATGATTCTTCCCTCCTTTATTACTATAAATAAAGGCTCTGCTTAGGGAAATAACACATCATCTACACAACTCTGCCTAGGGGAATAACACATCATCTACACAACCCTACAAACGCATCTCTCTCTATTCTCTCTCTGTGTCGCCGACCCTCTCTCTCTCCCTGTCAGATAAAATAAGCCACAACACGTTAACAGCACGCTCCTTCCGCTGCGTTTAGGAATCTGACGTGAAAATTATTCGTCTTCAATCAAGGAGTATTACGTTTCAATTATTTTTAATTGATTCAATTTTAATTTTATTGATTCAATTTAAATTTTTTGTATTAAACATGATTCAAGCTTTGGAGATGAAAAGTCGAAATTGAAGAAAAATTTTATGCATCAAACCAGTTCATCAATATCATCATGCAATCAGGTTCTTCCAAAACAATGGTTTTTATCTCGATATTTTTACAACCCTGATAGCCTGAACATTCACCATAATGCATGACCCAACTTTACGTTTTTCGAATTTTAGATTCTACATGAATTGTATATGCATTATATTCATATTGAATATCTGCTCATGCATTAATTGTATAGTTTGATTATGCATGAATTCAATTGAATTGAATTGAACAAAAAAAATTGAAAATTAGGGTTTTAGAACCCACATTGTGCAGCAGCCTCAAGCCGCACCGCGGACCCCCGAGCTTAAGGCAGAGCCAGGAGCTCAAAGCCTTTAGAACCCAAACCCACGATGTCGTTTGGACGTCGTCCACTCGTCCAAAATTCTAACCCTTTTCACGACGTCACAGGCATGGGCCGCAACTATGCCCGGCCATCACGGTAACTATCTCCGATGATCTGCAGTCGTCACCGACCATGATTTTGGCCAAGATTCTTAAGAATCTCCATGAATTTCGAAAACCCAAATTCGAATTCGAGCATTTTTGGTTTATGGACATCAAGATTTTTCTTTCTTCGTCACACCGTCGAGGTTCCACGTCAAACTCATGACTCGCTCCGAGTTCTTTGACCAAAACATAGCTGCCTAAAATGGCAACGCCGACCTTCTTCTCAAGTGACCATACCCAGCAAAGATGGGGTCTTCTTGGGCTAAAACCCGAGCCTAGTTGGGCTTGTTGGAAATGTGCCCTAAAACCAATCATATGATGATACTTTACGGACATTTCACAAAGTTAAACTAATGTAGTTTAAATGTAAAGGGCAAAGATTATTGTTTAAGCCGTCTCATATAAATGTTATATGCTTAAACGATAAGTCCAAGGAATATGTGATTGGAAGAATGCGATCTAAAGAAGTTAGATTCATGAGACCATTCTTTCGTTAACACATCCTAAACGTTCCTGATCATAGGATTGTCAATTGGGCATTGATAGTCCGTTAAGATCAGTACGTGCTATGTCTTCTCTCAGGGAGAGTGACTAGTCTCGAGTCATTAGTGTGTGTGACATCAAGACAAGTACGTAGGTGCTCAATAGAGAATGAGTTCACTGAACACGATCAACGAAGAGTTCTCATATTCATGTCACATGAGAACTCATGGTTGGGATAATGCAAATTAGTCTTTTGACCTGAGGCATCACAGTTGTCTTGTGGTTAGGTCCTTAATCTTTGATTATGTCAAAGTCACTCCATTAGGAGGGTGTCCACGGCATCGTTGGGGTTAAGCCACTTAGCCATGGAGGCAAGTGAATGCGCAACAAGGGATCTCTAACCTTCAAACTGTTTGAGGGAGAATACTCTATGATATGATTAAGAATCTTTGGCCAAAGTGTGAATGAGATTTAGGAATGTGTTCCAAATCACATTCAAGGTAATCATATAAGCACAAGACTCACATTGGATAGTAGACATGAATAAACTATCAAACCAAACAATGTGGTCAAGAGTATTGTATTAGAGAAAGACCGTATTGCATTTGTAATCCTAAAACTGAATAGGTTCTCCACCTCTTCTGATTAGCTTGGGTAACCATGACATGCTGCTAGGCGTCAACCATGGTTTGTGGAAGCCCTAAAAGTGTATTATCACTAACGGGAGAATTGAAAGTAAGTTTCAATTCACAATCGATTTGAAAGAGTTTGAATCGCCCACTGCCTCGCTAAAAGGAACCTAATGGATCGTACACCGTGTAAGGTAGAGATTGAAGATTCAACGGAGATGAGTAAGAATAATTAAATGGTTTAATTATTTATGGCAAGGATTAATTAATATGTTAATTAATCAAACGAATAAGTTCGTTAAAGACCTCGGGATAGTTTTGGACCTTAAGGCCCAATGGGCTTCGAACGTCAAGTCCATTGACTTAAGTTGTATGACAACTTAATGAATAATGATTCACAAAGGCCCAAATAGCCCAATAAATCCCCTTAGGCCGGCCATTTAGAGGAGGGTAGTGAACTTGGCTTAATTGCAAGTTTGCCACTCCATTGTGAGGTGGTATAAAGACATCTTTATAGCCATTTCATCCTTAGGGTTTTCTTAGGAGTAAAGATGAGAACACAAACCTCCCTTTGCTCTCAAAGAGGCCGGCCACCTTGGAGGGATCATCTAGCAATCAAACTCCTCCAAGGTCACTCATTTCTTCTACAATATGCCTTGGTGTGGAGACTTAGAGGTTCTCAATTTTGGGAACTTGGAGAAACCTTTTCATCCATCCAAATCCATGGATCTAAGATGCAAGGAATGAAGGCCCTCTCTTTGGGTGATTAGCCTTTGCTTATGCAAAGAGGAATCTACAAAGGTATTGATTTCTCAACTCACTTTGTTTTGAGTTGAGTCTTGGTTCACCTATCTACTAGGCTTTGAAGTTCATGGGTTAAGTTTTGTTTTTGAGTGCATATAAACATGATTCCGCCTTTTAATTGTTAATTGCATGTTATTGATGTTGCTCAAATGAACTTGTTTTTCAAAAATCTTCCTTCAGGGCTTTGGTTTCTTCATGGCCTGAAGAAAAAAAAATAAATAAATAAATTTCTTTCCTTTGGGCTCACCTGCAGCGGCCCATTGCTTTGGATCGGTCCGCATGACATTGCCCGTGGGGCTATGGTGTCTCAGTGCACTGTGAAACACACGATCATTGCCTCTGTTGGGCTACTGGATCTTACCCAGTTTTGGGCCTGCTTCCTGACTCTTGGCCCGTGACATTCCAACCCATTTGTGGGCTTGGATCCCATTCTTTTTCATAATTTTTAAAAGTTGTGTGGCGCTCCACTACAACGTGCCACACCGGATCACAACCACACATTGGTGCATCCATGCCTGCGAAGCACATGATCATTGCCTCTGTTGGGCTACTGGATCTTACCCAGTTTTGGGCCTGCTTCCTGACTCTTGGCCCGTGACATTCCAACCCATTTGTGGGCTTGGATCCCATTCTTTTTCATAATTTTTAAAAGCCCATTAGGGCTTTGGTCCAATGCTTTGGACCACCAATTATATTGCCTATTTTTTTAGGCCTTCTAGGTTTTAATTTTTTCGCCCAAACTTTAATTTTGGCCTAAAGTCCAAATAATTAATTCAATTATAATTATAGGCCCCTAAGATCTACTTGTATGTATTTGTTACATATTTTTTTATATACATGTGTTTGCTTGCACGTACTATGAACCTGAAGTTCATAAACTTTTCTCGAAAAAAATTAATTGAATGGTTTTAAGTTTTCAAACTTTTATGCATGTGACCGGTTCAATTAATTTTATTTCTAGGTAGGACTAGTAGAAAAGTTAGTTGTCTGGCTGATAGTGCAACCACACACACCGTTTTACGTGAACGCATCTATTTCACTAACTTCGTACCTAACAATGCACCTCTAACAACCCTCTCAAGCATCCAACCTGATCGAAGGATACAGAAAGGCTCGTATAATGTTGTTCAATGACATTATTTTGACAATTCAAGAGGCACTTTATTCTCCACGTTCTAGAAGAACGTTCTTGAGCATTAAAGATATTTGAGACAATAATTAGACAATAACTACCACAATGAGACATATGGAGAAAACAAAGTTAAATTTATATGCATCACTTCCTACGAATATAGCCAGAAGCGTATTCTAAATAAGATGGAGCGTATCACGAGTGGTATGTACACTACAACCATACACCCTATAGAAAGCCACTATGTGGTTGGCCCTACCTCAGGGACCACGCACGAAATTACACTTTAGCATGATCATTTGGGACACCATGGACAAACAGCGATACGCTGTATCCTCAAATCATCACACGGGCATCCACTAACCCGAAGTTTAGGTTCGATACAAGGAATCGCATGTCAAACCTGTTCTATGGGAAAGCTTATTATTAAGCCTTCTTATGATAAGATTCATTTGAACCCTTCTATTTTTCTACAAAGGATTCAGGGGGACATTTATGGACTGATTCACCCTTCCTCCGGACCATTTAGGTATTTTATTGTATTGGTTGACACTTCCACAGTTGGTCACACGTGTGCTTGTTGTCCACAAGGAACGTTGCCTTCTCCACAATGGTGGCTCAGATTAACAAAGTTAGGGCTTACCACCCTAATTATCCGATCAAATCTATTTGATTGGATAATGCTAGAGAATTCACATCTAAAACTTTTGATGACTATTGCATGTCGATTGGGGTTGAATTGAACATCATGTACCCTATGTTCACACCCAAAACGACCTGGCAGAGGTATTCATTAAGCGCTTACAAATGATTGCTCGATCATTGGTTATACGTACCAAGTTCCAAAATCGTTGGTTATACGTACCAAACTCCCAATCGCTGCTTAAGGCCATGCAAAATTGCACACAGCCATGTTAGTCTGCCTGAGGCCTGTTACGACCCAACCATATAGCGTCTTTTAGTTGGTTACCAGATACGAAACCAACATATCGCATCTACGCGTTTTTGGTTTTGCAATTTATGTGTCGATTTCGCTGCCCTTACGTACAAAATGGGGCCTCATCAAAGGATGGGAATCTATGTCGGATATGAATCTCCTTTGATTATTCGTTACTTAGAACCTTTGACAGGTGATCTGTTTACCGCTCGTTTCGCGGATTGTCACTTCTATAAGACAATCTTCCTGTCGTTAGAATGAGATAAGAACGTCAACATTCTTGATGAACGACACGAATTATCATGGACGACTCCCACTTTGTCTCATTTAGATCCCTGCACCGCTCAGTCTGAGATTGAAGTGCAGCGCATATTAGATCTTCAGAGCATAGCTCAAAGCATGCCAAATACTTTCACCGATCTAGCACGAGTGACAAGATCACATATTCTAGTTGCGAATGTTCCTGCAAAGATGGATGTACCAAATGTAAGACGAACTTCACTCCTGGAAACCCGGGATGCCACTTTGGCCGATCATGTTGAGCGATGACATTGAACCTCGTTCCGTTAATGAATGTCGATGTAGAACCAATTGGTCAAACTAGAAACAAGCAATCCAAGTCGAACTCGATTTTCTTGCGAAACGTAAGTTGTTTGGACCAGTAGCTCCTACTCCTCTACATGTAAAGCTTGTTGGCTATAAATGGGTTTTCGGTCGGAAGCGTAGTGAGAAGAACGAAATTGTGCATTACAAAGCTCATCTTGTTGCACGAGGCTTCTCACAATGCTTCGGGATTGACTATGATGAAACTTATTCACCCTTTATGGATGTGATTACTTTTCACTACCTTAACAGTTTGGTAGTTTCTGAAAAACTGAGTATGTAGCTAATGGACATAGTAACTGCGTATCTTTATAGGGATCTTGATACGAAAATCTATATGAAAGTTCCCAAATGACTTACATTGATTGGATCAAATATTTCCAAACCTTGAAACACACTCTCAATTTGGTTGAAGCGTTCACTCTACGATTTGAAGCAATCCGAAACTTCAATGGATGCTTAGTTATCTCAGCCTTGACATTAATGAACAATACAGATACGCACACTAAATAGAAAGAAAATCATTTCCAATATAAGCTCAAATGACAAAAAATGATTTATATATTTAAAATATAAGCATCAAAGCTTCACAAATATAAATTAAAAAAGGTAGATAGCTAAATAGGCTTTGAACAAAAATGATGGCGTATAATTATATACCTCAAAACAGCATGGAACCAACTTCTTCCTTGAAAGATCGAAATTTATAAAATCTGCAAACAATGTAGATCAGTTAACAACTTAGACACTTTCAAATTTGAAGAGCAAATCTAAAGAAATTTTAGCTAAATGACCAAAGACAGGCCCAAAAAAAAAAAAAGGAAATTTACAAATATGATGAATTACAAAACACACCTACTGAAAAATCTCACGTTTGTAAAAACTGGAAGCTTTTGCATGTTAACCCGTCTTAACCACTAACATTATCTCTTGTAATTACTCAAGCTATTATTCATCTATTTCATTGCTAACCCAAGCCCTAAAGGTGGAACCACCTGAAGTCAATACTTGAAGAGCTAAAAAGCAGGCATCAGTGTTCCTAAATTTTGATGCTTAAGATATATATTTGGTAATGGACTGATCCTTTTATGAGCATGTTTATTTACTAAACTTCTATGGTAATAAATTTGGCTTTAAGTTTATTCATGCCACAACCTTGGTAACTACTGCATTCTATTTTGTCGACCCTTTTCAACTTGGTATACACCCTCTGTTTTCCCCGCTCTCCCCTATTTATGATTTTAAATCTTGAGTTATGCACCCATCATACCTTGGATGCCTTTGGTTAAGATATTCAAATTTTAATCTTTATGGTACTTTAGGTATGCACTGGTGCAAAAAGTGAACAACAATCAAAACTGGTAGCGAGTAAGGTATTTGTTAAATGCTCACAGATTGGTATTAACATAGCAAAAAAAGATAGTGATATATGTGAGTTTTCATAAGTTTTGACTTGATTTTAAGCATTTTAAATCTGGGGCAGAGTGATAGTGGGTAAGAATCAACTAAAAAATAAAGGAGAATCAAAAGTATTAAACACAAAATATTACATGGCAATGAGAATATATAAACACACACACAAAATATTACCTTCCAAAACATTCACCTCTCAGAAAGACCTTGAAATCCCCACAATGTTGTCCATTGGTTGTTAGAAAGTTTCAAACACAGTATAGAGATTTGTATTATAATTTAGTTCGTACAATTAACAAAACTTAACAAAATTTTAAAATGGATAGACAAATACCTTAGTAATGGTTGATTTGGTGGCTGTTGTGTGAATGAATGGTTTGATCTCTATGCTTGTGTTGGATCTACATGCATATGAAAAATAAAATTAAAAAGTGCATCACACAAATACAGAAGCAACCAAGAAATGGAAAAACAACCTTGCAACATAGAGATATTCGAATGATGTGAAATGGAAAAAGAACCTGAAGGTGATTTGGTGAGAAGCAATTAGTGGGAAAGTATGAAGAAACACACAATGAGCACAGTGCAACCCTTTTATTTATAAAGATAGAAATCTGACTGTAACAGTGAATTGAACAGTGAACTAAACAATCTAAACTCCCAAATTTAAAAACAATAAACTTAAAAAGGAGTTTGAATTTTGTTTACCTATAAGCAAAGGGAAAAAAATATCTGAAAAACACAAATATGAAGACAGTGTAATCCCTTAATTCACAAAGACTAAGAGCAAACCCTAATAGCTAAGTAAACAATATAAAATATCTATGATAGCATTAATGATAGAAAAAATATCTATGACAATTTTAATAAATGGAATGGCTAATCAAACAGTAAACAACAATTAAAAACAATAAACTGAAAAAGAGTTAACCCTAAGGTGAGCTAAACAATCTACAAAGATCTATGACAATTTTAATTAAAGAACAAAAAATTTGTAACAATTCTAAAACAGAAAAAGGATCAATGAGACAAAAAGTAATCAAGAAACAAACAAATTAAAGTAGTGGAAGACCCTAATTCACAAAAATAGAGACATAATCCTAGCACCCAACTCAACAATTTATAAACATCCATTACCATTTGAATGAAAGAACAAAATATAAATGAAATTTTTTACAAAGCAAATGGCAATTAGACACTAAATAATGAAAAAAAAAAGTGGTGCATTACCTTTTCAATCAATGGAGAAAATTGAAAACCCAGACCCTGCCATTCGTCCCTCACCCATCCTCTCCTCACCACCTCTATGCGTAACATGTTAACCCTAAAGAATACACACACCCATGCTTTCTGCTTTGTATCTCTCTCCCTGCCCATCTCTCTCTCTAAAATGGGAGAAAATCCTATAGATCCTGACAGAGCACCTACCTAAATCTCTCTCGCTCAGTCCAAACCCATAGCTCTCATCTCTCTCTCCGAGTCAAAAATGGGAGCGATTGTCTCTCTCCAATTTGTCAGGCGTGATGTCCCCTTCCTCTTTCTCTTGCCGAGTCAAACATGAAATGCAGGGAACGGCTAAAAGAAGGTTTTTAAGCCTCAGTGGTAACTTTGTAAATTAAGTGAAAGTGGGTTAAAAGCATTCGAGTGGCAATTTTGTAAATAAACTGAAATTCAGGATGAACAATCAAGAACAGTGCCAATTACAATGCTTTCTTTAGACTAAAGTAATGATCGTGAATAGAACAAGAGCTTTTTCTCTCCCTGGTGTGAGAGTGTTTGCTCCCTCGTGAGTTCCGCCTCTGTGCGCGTGGTTTCAGGTTTGTGTTCGAATCTTGTGTTTTGTGCTTCTTGGGTTAAGCTCTTGGGGTTTGGTCTGTTGGGTGGTGGTTATTCTGTAACTCTGAGAAGAAGGAGGTTTTGTGTTGGTAGGGACTAGGGTTCGGAAAGGGATTGGGGCTTTTCAAATTAGGTTAGTTTTTTCCTTGTGGGCTGCAAGGGTGTTGCCTTGACCTGTTTGGGAGCTTTTTTTTGTCAATTTGGGGCTGTGGGTCTGTTGCGTCTCGTGGGTTCAGAGATTGTGTTAATTTCTGTGGGGGTGGGTAACTGTCTTTCTGGAAAATAGATGGGGGTGTGATGTAAGGGCAGGGTACGGCAAGGGGTGGGGTTCTCAAGTTAGGTTGACTTTCTCGACGAAGGGTGTTGGGGTGAATGCTTTGAAGTGGCTGGGGTTAAAAATTTCAGTCAATTTGAGTTTGCGTGGGCAGGGTTGAGGTGTTGGCAAGGGGTGGGGCTTCTCTATTTTGACTGCTATTCTGTTCAAGGGTTGTTGGGATTGCTGGTGGGGCTTTTGAGGGGGTATTAAATTCGTTTCGTTTAGGCTGGGGGTGGGGGTTTGCAGCGGCTGAGAGGAGTTTTGGTGGGTGGGGAGTTATGGGGAAATTGCCAAGGGGGCATCTTGGAAATAAATACAAGGTAGATCGGAACATTGAAGCGAGGCACATAAGGGGTCTTTCCCAACAAGTTTGGTGTACCAGAATTAAATTTGGCCGGTTGGATGCATTTATGAGGATTTTAGTGATGAGGTGTATATTTGACCAAATCGAAGAAAAGAATCAGTTGGTAAATTGGGTGGGTTTTATGTACGGTCTGAGGGCGATTTCAGAAAGTCAAGGGTTCTCTACGTATCAGGCTGGGCGAGTGTGGCAGCAGTGTTACAAGGTGATGGCGAATAATGGGGTGGATGAGCTGGTGGTACAACTGAACCAAACACTGGAGTTATCGACTATGGAGCAGGGAGTTAAATTGTTTGGGAAAGTCCTTACGCATAAAACATTGAACAAGTGGGGAGTCAGGAATATCCTCATAGCGGCTTGGAAAGAGTTGGGTGAGGTGGAAATAAAATGGGTAAGGGAGAATGTCTTTATTATATCGGTCAAAGATGAAAGTGTAGCCTCAAGAATCATTGAGCAGGTTCCCTGGGCAGTGATGAAGAAGGTGTTCTCTGTTGTGAAATGGCATCCGGAGCTCGCTCTGGAGGAACTGGTGTTGGATGCTGTACCTTTTTGGGTTCAAATTCGGGGAATACCACTGGGTTTAGCTTCTCTAGAGAACATTCAGTGTGTAACCAAAGAGGCTGGGAAATTTTTAGCCATGGAGGATCCCGGTTACGCCAGAGGATTTGTGCGAATAAGATTATTAGTGGATACGGAGAAGCCGTTATTCAAGGGATGCTGGATTAGGAGGGATTCAAATAAGGAAACCTGGGTGGAATTTCGGTATGAACGGCTCCAAGATTTCTGCTACAAGTGTGGGTGGATAGGACATATCAATACTGAATGCTCAGCGGAAATGTCTGGAGAAGGGGTGGTGGCGTATGGAGAGTGGATTAAGGCGCCGCCGGTAAGGGATGTGGCGATATATACGAGAGCGGAGCCTGTGGGCAGGGGGGAACGCCGGCAGGCCGGTGCGGTGCGCGGACCTGGCATCACGTCTGCTCTGAATCATGGCAGTCTACGGGCTTCGATTATGCAAGGAAATGAGAGTACCCAAACCATGGAGATTGGGGGAGCATCTAAGAGTCACGGCACAGGTCAAAAGAAATGGCGTAGAAGAATGCGGGTGGAGGGAGAGGATACGTCGTCATGCTCTGTTATGGAAAGCTTTGAAACAGCGGGGGATGGACAGTCGGGCGAGTTCCAAGGGGTCGACGACAATCTGTCCGACTTGGGTGTTGACCCACTATGGGGCAGTAAAAGAAGTGGGGAATCGCAGGATATGGTGTTAATTCAAGCTCCACTGAAGAAACTCAAGGGCCCAGACACGGAGGAGAACTGCCAAGACAGGGTGGCAGAGTTATGGAGGAGATTAAACTTCAAGGAAGGGTGCCTAACTGTGGAACGGGCGGTCTTTAAGGCGGGTGCAAATAAGGAAGACATAAGTGAGAGTCATGGAAGACAGGCAGTAGTGGAAGGGTGGTCGGATAGTGCTACAGGAAGGATGGTGACAAGGAAGACGGGTTCGATAGCTCGGGGCGGTGGCGGCTGGCCTTCAACAGCCGCAGGCCAGCCATGAGTTATATCTTCTAGAACTGTCGTGGGCTAGGGTCGGACACGACAGTTAGGGCTCTCCATGGGCTCATTCGAAAAAAGAGACTCTCTATGATCTTTTTATCTGAGACTAAGATGAAAGATCATATAATTATTGGGGTGAGGAGGCGTCTGGGGTATGCTCATGGCTTTGATGTTGCGCCAACTGGAAATTCTGGTGGGTTGAGCTTGTGGTGGGAGGATAATTTGGAGGTTAGTATTATCCTTTCGTCCAAACATATCATTGATGCTGTGATGAGAGTTAAAGGGCAAACGCAATGGTGTCGGTTTACGGGTGTTTACGGGACTTCGTATAGAGCTGAGAAAAGTATGTACTGGGAATGGATGGTTAACCACTTTACCCCCACGGACATTCCTTGGATTTGCGGCGGGGACTTCAACGAATTCATGTGGGATCATGAGAAGTCTGGAGGAGTTGAGGTTTTGTACAACAGGCCTAGGTTTCTAGAAGAGTTTATGTCTTCCTCTCTGTTGATGGACTTGGGCTTCCAAGGGCCGGCCTTTACGTGGAGAGGGTTGAGAAGAGGGGAATAGGTGGAGGAGCGGTTAGACAGGGTCCTGGCGAATGAGCAGTGGCAGCAACTTTGGCCGAACTCCCTTGTTATGCACGGTACGGCTATTGCTTCGGATCACTGCCCAATTATTCTCAATTCTAATCTTGAAGGGCCGAGAGGAAGAAAGATGTTCAGGTTTGAGGCATTTTGGGTAGCGGAGGAAGAGTGTAAGAATTTAGTGGAGAATTGCTGGGAATGTCGGCATAATGGCAGGTGTGTGGATAGATGGGTGAGAACTTTAAACGACTGCCGTAATCGTTTAAGTAGGTGGAATCGCACCAAATTTAAGGGGCGGGGCTGCAGGATCCAGGATCTTCTTTCCCAGTTAGAATCTCTCCAGCGATACTGGGGTCCAAACTTTGATGAGATAAGGGAGATATCTAGGCAGATTGATGAGTTAAGACTCTAAGAGGAGAGTTATTGGTGCCAGAGGTCGAGGGTAAAATGGTTGAGGGAGGGGGATGCTAACACTCAGTTTTTTCACTCTTCAACCCTTCAGAGGCGGAGGAGAAATAAGATTGTGAAGCTTAGGGCTGAGAATGGGAATTGGGTGGATCGTCCGTCTCAGGTGCGCCAATTGGTGGATAATCACTTCATTTCAGTCTTTAGCTCGGCCGGGAGTCGTACCTGGGGTTCGCTGCTAGATTGCATTATTCCCTCGGTCTCTGTAGAAATGAATAAGGCGCTAACTGCGCCGGTCACGGATGAAGAAATAAAGGAGGCGGCTGTGCAAATGGGAGGTCTCAAGGCTCCTGGCCCTGATGGTTTCCAGGGCGTCTTCTATCAGAGTTATTGGGAGATTGTGAGGGCAGATGTTTCGGATCTGGTCAGAGAGTTGTTTCTGGACTCTGCAGGTACAGGTTTGATAAATCAGACTCACATTGTGCTGATTCCCAAAGTCCCTAATCCGGAATTTGTGTTGCAATTCAGGCCTATCAACTTATGCAACTACTCGTACAAAATTCTGTCAAAGATTCTTGCTAACCGGTTGAAGGTATTTTTACCAAATATCATCTCTCCTACCCAAAATGCGTTTGTGGCGGGTAGACAAATTCAGGATTGCATTGGCATAGCCCATGAGATGTTTCATTATCTGAAGGGAAGGAAAGCAAGGAATCGATACGAAATGGGTATTAAACTTGATATGCAGAAGGAGTATGATCGGGTTGAATGGGACTTTCTGGATGCTGTTATGGAAAAAATGGGGTTCAGTAGCAGATGGAGATCGATAATTAATGGATGTATTTCGTCTGTGAAGTTCGATGTTCTCCTAAATGGGCAGGCAGGGAAGACGTTTGCGCCCACACGGGGTCTCCGTCAGGAGGATCCTCTTTCTCCTTATTTATTTATTCTGGTGGGGGAGGTTCTTTCCAAACTTATTCAGAGTGCGGTGGACAATGGTAGGTTAAAGGGTGTCAAGATGGGCGGCTTTGGACCCATGATTTCTCACCTCTTCTTTGCTGATGATACCCTTTTGTTTTTGCGGGCTGATATGAAAAACTGCCGGAATCTGAGGAATTTGCTGGACAAATTTTGTGAGGCATCTGGGCAGAAGGTTAATTTGGTGAAATCCAGTGTTTTCTTTGGGGAAAATGTTCCGAAGATGAATGCTGATCAGATGGGGAGTGCTCTTGGTATGGCGGTGGTAATCAATCCGGGGACATATTTGGGGGTTCCTGCTATATGGGGTCATTCGAAACAGCGTGGTCTTGCTTATGTGAAAGGGAGAATAATGGAAAAGCTTCAAGGATGGAAGCAAAGTACTCTATCCCGTGCTGGCAAGGAGGTTTTAATTAAGGCTGTTATTCAAGCTATTCCGGCGTACCCCATGAGCATTTTCAAATTCCCAGCCGCTGTTTGTCAGGAATTGGATGCGCTAGTGGCTGGATTTTGGTGGGGTTGCAAGGAGGGAGCCCACAAGATTCATTGGGTATCAAAGGAGGTTTTGGGTTTGCCCAAAGACTTGGGAGGTTTAGGCTTCAGAAATTTTCAGGAATTTAATGATGCTCTGCTTGCTAAACAGTGTTGGCGGTTAATGACTGAACCGGACTCGCTGTGGGCTCAAGTGATTAAGGCTCGTTATTTTCCCCACTGCTCGATTTGGGATGCGAAGAAGGGGGGTCGTGCCTCTTGGGCGTAGGGCAGCCTCTTAAGTGGCAGGGACTTAATCAGGGAGGGTTCTCATTGGCAGATTTTGGGTGGTCAAGAGGTGCGGGTGTGGCAGGATAGATGGCTTCCTTCCTTACCCCTTGGTCACCCGGTGCCGGTTGGACAAGTTGCGGTTACTCCAAGTTTACGGGTCAGCGCGCTTATCTGTCCGGAATCAGGGCGGTGGAATCTTAGCTTTCTACAACCGTTCATTACAGGGGAGGCTATGCAGGCTATTGAGGAGACGTCTCTTAGGGATTTAAGTCGTAATGATAGGCTTATCTGTGATCTGAGTAAGAATGGGTGTTATTCGGTCAAGTCGGGCTACAGATGGTTGCAAAGCAGATCGATGGCTGTGAGGGATAAGCGGCGGCCTTCTGTTCAAGAGGTTCCCAAGGCGTTATGGAAGGGGATTTGGAAGCTGGAGGTGCCCCTCAAGTTGCGACATTTCTTGTGGCTTATTGTGCATAATTGTCTTCCTACTCGGGATGCCCTTTTCCGACGGAGGTCCTCTCAGGTCTCTACTTGTCCTATTTGCTGCTGCCATGATGAAACTATTGAGCACATTTTTCTTTCTTGCTCTTGGGTCGCACCAATTTGGTTTGGTGGGGCATTGGGTTATAAAGTGGATCGTCTGTCTCTCCCTGATTGGTTGGAATGGATTCTGGCGGTCTTCTCTCCGAATTTTTGCATCTCTGGTGATTCCAAATGGAGGCGATCTTATATTGTCTTTACTTGTTGGTGTATTTGGAAGGCTCGCTGTGATTTTGTGTTCAACGGGGTGTCCATTAATCCTTCTAAAGTCTTGGCTGCTATCTCTGCGGTTGTGAGCTCGTTTTTTGGTGCGAGGGCTATGGATGAGGCTAGAAGAGGGGGCGTCGGCAGGAGGGTTTCCCCGAATGCGCGGTGGTGTGCTCCGGTCTTTCCTTTTGTGAAGATAAATGTGGATGCTAGCTGGTCCAAGGCCTCTAAGAAGGGTTTTGTCGAGATGATTGTGCGAGACATGGAGAGCAAGTTTGTGGCTGCAGCGAGGTATGCTATCATAGCTCCTTCTGCGGCTGCTGCGGAGGCTTCTGCGCTGTTGCATGGGTGCCAATTCGGAGCAGATTTGGGTGTAAGGTATGTCATTCTGGAATCGGACTCCCTTGAAGCGATAAATTGTCTCTCTAGCTCGTTGTCCATGGGTAGTTGGGAGGTTTTCCCCGTGCTGGCTCGGGTTAAGCAGTTGGGGGGAAAGTTCCTTGATTCCCGATGGTCTTGGGTGCCTAAAACTGCTAATGGCGTGGCTCACGAGATTGCGTCGTTTGGTTTTACGGAGATGTGTGATGTTGTGTGGGTCGATAGGCCCCCATCTTCGTTGGTCTTTGTGTTGAATAATGACGGACTCCCTTGTCCTCATTAAGTTGGGCGTGGTGGTGCTGGGGGTGACGTTTCTTCTAGGTGGAGGGGTCCTTGTGTTTTATCCCTTGTCACTACTTGTTATTGTATTAGTGATTGCCTCTATGTAGGCCTTTTATGAAATGGGTTCTGGGCGTTCAAAAAAAAACAAAAGTAATGATCGTGAATTTGTAAAGACGAAAAACCTTTTTGACGCCAATTCGACATCAAACATCAATTCGATATCCAACAGCAAGTTTCCATTCAAAATTCAAAATTTCTATGAACCCCAATTGATCTTTTTGACAATCAAAAGCAAAAAATATTCAACAAAACACCAAACCATAAACGCACACACATATTCAACAATAGGGTTTCAAATCCAGATAAACCCTAGACTAGAAAACCCTAACCCTAGAACAAGATTACAGTATCCAAACAAGAAAAATCCGAAGAAAACATGTACAAGGTGAAAAGTTTTACCTTCAAGCTACTTTGTTTTTGGAGTAGAAGGCACCCTTCTCTGGAGAGGAGAGCAGCACACAAAGTCGCTCAAAATTTCTAGGGGTGAGATGAGATTTCCCAGGCTCTTTGGTATTTATAGGTCTCACCTTGAAATCCTCTAAAATCCACCAATACACTTAAATTTTTAAAGACTTCGAAAAAATCACAATTGAATACACAATTTGTAGGAATTTTTAAAGTCTCTAGAAATCTCAATTGAATACACCTATATTTCTAGAGACTTTTAAAAAGTGTTTATAATTCTCAATTGAATACACCTAAAACTTTTATGAAGTCTTTAAATTCCTAATTGAATATCCCTAGAATTATTTATTCCCTGAAACTCTCTCAAAATTCCAATTGAATACACCCCCTTCAATTTTACCCCAATCTTATACTTCAATTTCTTTCAAAATTTCTCCACAACACCACATTTGTTTTAAAATTCAAGTAAGTTTTTTAGTATTCTAATCTCAATTTGGTCTTGGTTGCTTGTTTTATTGTTGATTAATTGTTTTACAAAGTATAATATTTTATATACAAAAATTTAAGTTCCGTGAGGCTTTGCCTCACGCCTCAAGCCTAGGTGGGGGCTATCTATAGAATGCCTCGCCCACACCTCCGCCCTTTAATACATTGCTCTTAACAGAATGAATGTTCGCTCAACCATTAAGCCTCCATACTTGGTTAGCTAGCGTAGGCATCCAAGGTTTATCGGCTGGTATCACCCTGATGCCTTGCATAATCTCTCTACTCCTACCCAACCCCTCTTCTCTCTTCCTGCCGGAAGTGATGGTTGCGGCACCGTTCAAAGAAATCCAGTGGTTGTCGTCTTACGTTTGACCCTCTCCATTGTTCCATGGCTTCCGCCGGCCCACCTTATTCCCTCCTTCCCTTCTTCCGCGTGTTCCACGTTGTTTCCTTAACTAATAATTTGAATTTTTGTTTTACCTAAACTTTTATGAAGATTGATCTAACGTGCTGCCTGCCTGCATTTTTGAAGGGTGCATTTTTTGAGGGTATTCCCATCACTCTCTTCTCCTTTATTAAATTTGAGATGATTTTATCTTATTAGAGATTAGAGAATCTTCAATATCTCTCAGCCTGCATTGGAACCCCACGCAATCGTCAACGCAGCTTTATCACTACACAATACTGAACAACGCCATTGGCAACAGTATCCTCCCCATGGGACACTAGACACAAACCGAAATATAATTCAAGTCCACAATCCAGAAGACCCGAGAGATGGACGAATTGGAAAAACTTCATTTCATCCTGGGGTTGGGTTGGTGTAGTTGGGAATTCTTCCCTTGTTAAGAGCACGCACACAAAATCATTTAAATCATACACACGCGATTGCTAAACAACGGACAAGTCATTAAATCATTTAGCCAATGTATGTGTGTGTGTGTATATATACACACCCGATTGCTAAACAACTGACAAGTCATTGTATCGAGAATACAGGAAGCTGTATCGTCCAAGTACATTTGATGTGTACTTCAAAAGACTAGTTTGACGGACATTCCAAACCATTACATCAGTCAACGTTTCAAACACAACATTCTACAGTTTCATCATTGTTCCATCATGGGATAATCCTTATTTGGACAGGACTAAACATCTGAGTGATATACAACATTTCAAATGCCTCAACTCAGACCTTAATTGTCGACCCTTTATGCTGGACTTTGGGATGGACAAGCTTCATCTGATTTTAAAAAGGAAGTTTAAGAAGAATGGAACCGACGATTTCAAACAGGGTCCCTGAAGCACCAATCAACACAAAAGCAACAATAAGCATTCCGTTCGTATGGTGCCTCACATATACGTCAAATGCCAGATTTAACCAGAATATTAGATATATGCTATACTCTAACCAAGAGAGTAACTTAATAAATGTTAATTCAAACCTCTTCAACACAATTTTTTAACTATGGAGAAGGAGCATCCGGCTGCTTTTCTGGTATAGCATCTAGGAATGCCGGTATCTTTTTGTATGCCTCATGCAACCTGGCCAAAAGGGGGAACTGAGTCTGCACAAACATTGAGTATAAAGAAATTAATCAGAAGATGCAGATGGAGAATGCCACTTGAAAGTTGGACCATAAATTCTCAAAAAAGCAAGGGTAAGAGAAACCCCTTAGCTCAAACAAGCCAATTAAGAGATGAACAGAGACTTGCTACACTGAACACATCGATTAGACTTCAAATGTCAACCTAGGCCTTGAACTAGTAGAATTGAGTTCTTCGCACCAACCCACCTCAAAATTTCTAGCAAATGATACAAAGTCCCATATCAGGGAGAGAGAGATATGGTTATTCTAAGTTTACATATCGAGGGAGAAAGAAATATGAATGATGAGCTGTTTGTATTATTCTGAAGGAAAGAGACGTTTGTTGCACTCTCTGCATGTATCTTTTCTTAACCAAGTCCCTGTAAGTACCTTAGTTGTGGTAAACCTACCTTGATATATACCCCTAATTAATGAACACTACAATTTCCACTTCAATGTGAAAAGCTACCGTTCGTACCATAAGAACAGATATGAATGTCAAAAACGAGCTCTTACTGTTTCTTATGAAAAAAAATATAGCTAAAAATAGAAGAAAGACAGGTTGCTCCTGAAAGTTGGATCAGAAAGGAGCTTGATTTCTGACCAAAAGGACAACAACTTGATCATGTGATGAAAACATTACAACACAAAATCGGATAGTTTCCATCACCATGCGAATCAAGTGAATAAATGTTCATTTGCAACAGTTGTAACTTGCACAAGAATCGAATGGTAAGTACCATGTTGAGCTGGAACCTAATGGCTGCATAAACCTGGGGTGCCAGAAACAAATCTGCCTGCAAATATTTGTCAACATGTTAGAGATAAAGTAATTTCACACTAACACTTGTTCTGTGGAACATTAGAAAGTGACATTGCCGTGCAAACACGCTACTCAAATTTTAGGGTTCACGTAATGACTTTTTGAAAATCACTACACTTCCATAGATTTTCTAAAAATCTTCAATGAATACCACAAGACTTATATGGAATCTCTAAAAATTCTAATTGAATACCACAAAACTGCTATGGACTTTTCAAAAGTCTACATCATATACACCTAAACTTCTTTACTCCACCATCTTTTTTGTAAAACCCATCAATTTCCATATGCTCTCATACTTAATGGGACTCTTAGTACTTCTAGGAGTATTTGGGAGTCCTATTATAAGCCTATAAATATGTATATCTTTTGGTGCCTTGGTATGTCCTTTCTTCTCTCTTCACCTTCTATTATTCTTTATTTCTCTAGAATCACAGAAACCCCAAAACATTCATTCCCCATAAACTCTTCTGGTTACCCAAACCCAAACTTCCATCAATCTAAAACATACTATAATAAAAAAAAATAAAAAAAAACCAGTACCCTCAGACCTGCCTCAAAAATGGATTTTTTGTGGTTAGACTCTAGTTTTTGAGTCAAATTATTTCAAAATGTTTCTATCAGTTTTCTTATTTTCCAACATAGAAAAGGATTGTGAGTCTTTTTCTGAAAAGGAAGAATAAAAGAAAAAGGACAAAATGAGCAAACAGACCATGTAAACTTCATCTCCAGTTGCATATTTTCCTGCATGGTTGTTCAGCAGTTCTTCAAGTGCTGAAAGACATGAAAGTATCACATAAATTATGATTTGATAAATCTTCCACATTTGGGGTGAGTTGGGGAATAGAGAAGCAAGTTTGAGGTGGAAATATCATTATATCTATTCTAGGGGAGGGATGAATTGATAGCCTTGTAAAATCATACCTGAAAAGCCTTTTCCAATATGAACTTTAACCCATTCAAGTTTCTCATCGGGACTAACTTTTTCTTCAATGTACTTCTGTAAGTTGGAAAAGCAGCAAAACAAGACCTATATCATTTAGGTTATAATAGTATCATGAGAAGTGAACTCAATATTTGATCCAGCTAATTACCAGTACAGCCAGATTTTGTAGAGGTTGTATGCTTGAGGAAACAATATTTGCAGCCTGCATATCAGGTGATAAGGGACATGCTAATAGCATTAGAATTTTGAACATACATTTAAGAATCTTACTATAACATAATTTAGATAAGTTATTTGGTCAGAATAATGAACATTCCACAGTTATAATTGGAAACTTAAATTACTAGTAATATATCCCACGGGCAGGGCATGATACTTTTTCCTTAGTTGAATTAGCATCACTCAGTGTGCTAAACACAATATAGTACTAAGCACCACTACAGGTGAAATTAATTTTCCATTCCTCAAAATGACAGTAAAAGCAACTGATCCACATCATGTGTGTAGCCGTGTAGGCCATAGCGTACTCATCAGTGCAGTTCTGGGAAAGTTGCAAATGTTTTGCCAAGTCAAAAGGATAAAATTGGAAACCATAATATAACTAATGAACTCAGCCAATGATACTGAGGGTTGTCACAGGCACACTGACGACAATATCTTCATCAGTTACAACATTTGGCAGAGAGAGTAATTGAGCTGGGGTCCTCATGATCGGACGAGATGTATGGTTACCAATTGGCTAAGCCGTGGCCGCAACTTGTTAAGCATTTATGTTCTCATTGTGACATTAGCACAATTACTTGTATTGCACCAAGAAATTGAGTCACTCCGCCTATTTTAAAGGCATTGAGTGCATGATGCGCCCAATTAGTTCTAAATGGAAAAACATAGTATAACGGAAGGGGAGTTTTCAAGGACTATATGCATACATCTATTTTTGTTTGGTTTCTTTCTCCTTTGCATTGGTAATACTAATAGTTGAGAAAAGGAATGAACAATTAAAAGGGGAAGAGAAAGAAGCAGTTAGGCCTGACCTGGTAATTGATAGCTTTTTTCTGAAGATCGGGCGGTAACAATGGATGTTGCGGGTACTTTTCTTCTAAATACTAGATAAAGAAGAAGATTAATGCAATGCAATGGAATATTGGGTATTTGGAATTTGGATGGAGGAGAAGCAAGTAATAAGAAGATAGAGGAGAAAGTTGAAACAAGAGGTACCAATTACCATTAGGATGGCAAATGAGTCAGCAACAAGGGTGTCCCCATCCACAAGCACAGGCACATACCCGAGCGGATTCAGCTTTCTGAACTCTGCTTTTATTGCAACAATTTGCAATTTGCAAACAACCAAATTATAGTAAATAATTTAAACAGAATTACAACAAATGAGTTAGGTGTTTGTCAATTGTCATAGGAGGGAGAGGGAGGGACTAAACTAAACTAACCCGGACTGAATTGCTCTCCCTTCAGTAGGTTTACAGCTTTGTACTCGTATTTCAACCCTAATTATTATTAATTCAGTACATAATAAATTATTGCATGAATGAACCAACAATTGAATGAATACTTACTTTTTTCTTTTAGAGAAAAAAGGGGAAAAATTTGACCTTTCAAGTTGAGAGCAATTCGAACACGGTAGGCGCAAGAGCTCCTCCAGTAGGAATAAAGCTTGAGTTGTTGATCGCCACTTTCGGTCGCCGCCTGCGCCTCCACCTCCACCTCCTGTGCTTCCATCTTATCATTTGTTATCATTTGTTAGGGTTATTGTTATCTATCAAATCAAATCAATCAACCGAATATTAATTAAACGCAGAAAAGAAATTCACTCACCATTTTGATAAATTAAACGCAGCAGAGCAGCATCAGCCTCAGCCCACCCTGAGTATTCAACTTTTGAGGTTTGACAGACAGATTATTCTATTACGTTTTGAGTTCTGACAGACAGATACCAAGGCGAGGATTGAGTTGAGCCACAGTTTGTTCTATTACTTTGACTTACTTTAGTTTCTCGCCGTTTGAGCTTTTGTTTTTGGGGATTGTTATTGCCACTCAAAATTTTTCATTTTACTTCCAAATTTTTTATATTTAAAAAGAAAAATATATTTGTAGGGAGTGTAGAATAAGAATTTTGAAGTATCAATAACACTTGCATTTTTTTATAAATTAAGTACTTAAAACCTCAAAAAATTTAGGGGTGTAGTTAACTTTGATTTCAGGGGAATTTAATAGACCTTTTTAAGTGACAGATTTTAAAGGATTTTAATAGATTCTACAATCTTATATGGATTTTGACAAATTTATATGGATTTCACTTATAGATTTCTATGGATTTGTATAAATTTTTTCATGAATTTCTTAGGACTTTTATCATGCCAATCAACATAGAGCCTACATAAGAATTCATCTCCAATTTCTTCTCAACTACAAAACACTCCACCCACGTATCCAAACTCAAATCTCCCGTGTCCCCGCATGCTCAAGAACCGTCGCCAAAGTCGTTTCATTAGGCTCAAATCCATCACCCTTCATTTTCCCAGAACAACCCCACCGCATTTCCAGCACATCCCATTTTGCAAAACCCAGAAATCATGGAATTCCACGAAACCAAATCCCTCTCAATAATTTCTGTAAACACAAAAATTATGTATTGAATGAAACGAGAACACGTGTACGAAGTAGATTTGTATTGATGAATTTGTAGGGTTACAATCTCTGTTTACAATTTTCCTCTAATTCAGTCTTCAAATTTGATGTAGATGCGTGATTGTTGATCTAAGGGTCGTGATGACTTGATCTTGGACGAACGGTTAAATGATTGCTTCAAGTTTTGAGCTTGAAAACAACGTGTAGATGATCTTCACCTCAAGGTGCGGCAAAGGGTAATGTTTGATGCGGGATTTCATTGCTTCAAGGGTCTTGAAGAGGACTACACCATGAACTGAAGCTTAAGTTCCAAAAATTGTGAACCTTTAACACATTCTTGTGATTTTGTTATTTTTGGTTTTGTTGCTGGTTTTCAATTGTACTTAGTTTGAAATTGTAAATCTTACTTGTAAGATTGGTTTTAAGGGAGGGGTATTGTTAGGATGCCAGATGGCATCATCTTGTGGTGACAGCTAGAGTTGAGTATTAGCATAAATAATACATTGTAAGAGAAGAAAGGCATTTAATGAAATTGTATTGTTGTCCTCATGTTCTGTTACTATCTTTCTGTGCAATTGTGGAAGATGTAGAGTCACCACAAAATGATGCCATCTGGCATCCTAACAGGAGTTGCCTCTTTGAGTTCCTCATCAGAAACCCTAGCCACAAAATCACACTCATGCATTAAACACTCAAATAGTTGCATATTAGGGTAGCATTGTCATTGTGATTTTGTTCGAAGTTTGTGGTCAAGTTTTTCAAGTTTCAAATCTTCAAACTAACCTTTTTTGGATTCATCTTAGTTTTATCTTTTCAGTGTTTGATTGGTGAAACTGACTACACATCGAATCCAGATTTGCATCAACTTTATCATTACATCATTTACATAAGTTGATTTGATTTCGGTGCCAGAAGGTGAAGAGCTCAAAATGAGCTTCTACTTTGTGAAGACCGAAGGAATTCATCTCGTGAAAGGCAAGGTTGCACAAAGGTACAAGCTATTCCGTAGATTAGGATCTAGGAATTGAGCTGGTGTGGTTACTTTGTAAGAATCTTGATTTCACTAATGGATTGGACTCAGTGGAGAATCCTCGGTTTTTTAACTCAGAGGTGGGTTTTTCCGGCCAAAAACTTATTGGGTTCTTTGTCTTTTAAGCTTGTCCATATATCTTATTTACTTGCATATGTTTCATTCATCTTATAAATTGTTATTTGATATGTTTTTGAGACTAAGTTTACAGTGCACATTATGAGCAATGAACTAATTTGTTGTTGACTAAGATAACTCGTAGTGAACTAAGTTTGTCGTAGATTTGCCCTTGATTAACTGACGAATCTGTACTTAGTTGACTGGTGAGCTTGACTAGTTAATCCAGCATACTTTAATTCATAATTGTTTTGTTATTCTTGTGTGCATAATGAACCAATATGTAACTGTGTTTAAGCTTAGGAATTATTATTGTGAAACTAATATGGGCAGCCTATGATTAGTTGGACGTATTGGTAAGTTAGGTTTTGTTCTTACAACTGCACTTTATATCACTAACTAATTTGTAAAAGCAAAGTGTGATTAGACCCCAGTGAAGTCACATCAGCTATGGCTAATAGGAAAGCAAGGAATGATATCGTCACTGCCATCTCATTGACTTAATTAAGCCACATTTGATATTGCACTACGACAAAACAAGAGATTCAAAAAGAAGGAAGGAGGTTTGCCCTTCAAAGTGTTGAAGAAGCTTTGGTCACCAAGGATTCATCTAATCAATCTTTTGAAGATAATCTAGTTTTATTTGTTAACAATTCAAAATGATTCTCAGGAACAAAGGAAGGGATGTCAAAAAGGCTGGAGAGTTTTCAAAAGATTCCTTGTTTCAATCTTAAGGGAATTTCACTTTTGGTAGGAAGTAGGGAAGAATAATAAGTTGTACAGATAAGCCTTCTACTGATGAACCTAAACCTTGTTTCTCTTGTGGTGGTATTAGACATCGGGTTGCTGAGTGTGCAAACAACAAGAAACCAAATTAGAAATGTGACAATGCAATGGTGGCTACCTGGTGTGAAAACGAGAGTAAAGAATCTGTTTGTTTTGGCAGATCATCAGATGATGAGCAAAAACCATTGAAGAAATGTCTCCTAGTGATGATGAACTCGTGTTTAATGATTCTAAAGAAATATCACATCGTGATCTGTCTGTCTTGTATGACTCTCTGTTTGATGTGACTTTTTTGTAAATTAGACAATGATGAGCTGACCAAGAAGATTTCTGAGCTACAAAAAGAAGTTGAGTATTTCCAACTAGTCAGAATGGAACTGAGTGAGAAAGTTACTTTTCTTGATGCTCAACTATATAGACTAAACGGAAGGGCGCTTATTTGTGATGATGAAGATGAAATAGATGATCTTATTGCTTCTCTTGAAGCTCAGGTGTAGGAATTGATGATATCTCAAGAAAGGCTACTACAACAAGTTATTGTGATGAGTGCTAACAATGAAATGTATCATGAGGTAAACTTGAAGCTACCGTCTGAGTTGATTGAGGCTATATACAAAATGGATTGTCTAACTCTTGATATTGAAAGATCCAAAAAAATTCTAAGTGTTGGAATTCCATGTGATGCCAAGAATGCTCTTGGTTTTGTGGAAAGTGGTTCATGTTCTATAAGCATAAGCACACAGATTATGGAGGAATCATTGCATATGACTCATTTGGCCATTACTTCTGCAAAGACAATATTTATTCCCATGTGTCTTCACTGTGGTGAACTTGGTTTTATATGGCCTAGTGCAAAAAACGTCTCTCAGAAAAGAAAATTGACTTGAAGGATTAAGTAGATCAACCAGTCATGGAAGTCAACAAAATGGCTTAAATTGTTAATTCCTGTAGCTCTGACAATATCAAGTCTTGTTCAAGATGGTTTCGAAGACGTTCTAACAAATGTCTGGTAACTTCTTGTGCTCTTTACGTCCCCAAGATGTTTAGTGCCTTAATAGTGGGTGTTCTTGTCGTCTGACTAGCAACAAAGATGTCTTCCTGTCTTTTACACCTGTTAATAGTGATGAAATTGAATTTGGTGAATGATACATGGCTCAAATTGCTGGAAAATGGGTAGTCAAGATTCCTGATCTTGGCTTTAAAAAGTCTATTAAGTGGCTAGTTTGACAACAAGTTTTCTAAGCATTGACCAGCTTTCTGTTGTTATTGTTGATGAAGTGTGTTTCTTGAAGAAATGTTGCATACTTATTGATAAAAATGGAACGAACTTGCTGGTTGTTCCAAGATCAAAGGACAATTGCTACATTCTTGATTTTTTTCTAAAGGTGGTGAATGCTCAGATTGGAACAAAGAAATTGATAATTTAATGTTCATAAGGGGGCTGCCACATCTCTACTTCTGTGAATATTTTTTTTTTTGAATCTTGCAACATCGGAATGCATTTTGTGATGTCTCACATAGGAGTCTCCTACACTAGAATTTCTAATACTCCTCATCTGGTTGAAATGATCCTTAGTGCTCAAACTTTGATGATGTTTTGTGGTAAAACAAAGACAATTTGATTGTTGGATGCATTGAAAATCAAAGGTATGTTTCTCTTTCTTATGTGAATGCAAATGTTGCTCTCGTCATGATTACTTGTGTCTTTATGTTGTGGTTATTGTATATGTTCAATAACCGTGGTGCGAATTAATTGGCCATTCATCTTTAATTTGACCATATGTGAGAAATTGACTTTTGGAAGAATCTTATTCAGCTATTAACATCCAATCATTTTGGAACTCAATTTGATTTCATTGGTGAGTTTATGGAAAGAAATGCATGTGCTAATCTTAGCGTCATTTGAGAAACAGCTGGCTAACTATCTTACAAGTACTTTGGACAATCGATGGCTTAAAAATCATCTAAGGTCTGTTGTTCTTTGTGCCATCAATTGAACAGGTTGAATAGCTACGCTTCCAATTTTTTGTTGCCTATTTAAACTTGTTATTATATATGTCGTGTCAAACATCTTATCAGTTAATCCTATTTTTCTCTATGTGCATATCTTAAATGTCATACTTTGCTAGTATTTTGTGGATTAAACTTGGATAATCTTTACATTGTGATGTCAAAGGTTCTCCCTACTGTGGCTGATAGCCTCTAAAGAATCATAGTTTCATTTAACAAAAACTTGTGTTGATTTAGAGGTTAGGCTTACTTTGGTCTTAGTTGAGGTGTAGTGGCACTACTTACTCTGTAAATTGAACTTATTATCAATTCCAGTGCAAAACACCACCTGTTTATCTCTTAGATTCGTGCTAAGGGATCCTTAAAATAAAATCATAAATATAAGCCTTTAAATTATTAGTTATGAGCAACTTTCTCAAAAATTTCAAAAAATAAAAATAAAATAAAATAAAAAAAAGGAATCTCAATCTCTCATTCCTTCAAAAGGGTTATCCATTGCAATGTCATGGGTCATCAAATTATTTCCATTTATCATAAAAGCTCAAAAGGTTCTCGAGGTGCTTCGAATACTTTTTGCACCAACCATATCAAATTACTTGTGTACCCTATTGCCATATTTCATCTTACATCTTCATCTGGCTTTGGCTTTTTTCCTTGTGCGTAGTTTTGTGTTTTGCTCCTTATTCGATTTATGTGTTGTTTCTTAAACTCAATGAATTACTAAAAGTTTGGTTAACCTCCGAATTAATATTGAGTTTAGTGGTTTGGAGTTTTGATTTAAAGATGGCTATCACCAATTCCATTCCCGTACCTTAACACATCACAGTTGCACTATGAGCTTGTCGTAATCTATGCTTTAATGTCCATGTGTGACCTTAAAGACCTGTTATGTGAGAATTGCTTTGCATGTTTAAATTTCAAGTCATTACTTATTTTTTGGTTCCCTCTCATGGAAGCATAGATAATGAAGTTGTTTATTCACTCATCTTCTTTGTGGATTGTCTAGTTAGATGCAGCTTATTGGTCCTAAGATCATGTTATTCTCTTGTGATCTATCATGGTTTTTGTATGGTGTCCGAATTAGTTGATTTCATTGTTGTAAGATCTTGCACTATCTGTTTTCAAAATGGACACTTTCCTTTTCTGACGAGCCACTAGTTCTTGTTAGAAAAGTGAAGATTTTTAAGGGCATGTATGTTATTACACTTTATGTTTTTAACCTCCTCATCTCAACCGTTTGTGTCCCTTGGTTCAAATGTCTCCATGGTATCCTAGGCATTTAACTTCTCTAACATCTCTAGGGTTTCACTTTCACCTCCGCTGCTACTATGCACCCTTCTGAGTTGTTCATTTGTCGCTATGACATAAAAGCCTACCAACGTCAAGCCTATCAAGACCCCCACTGTTACTTTGTCCAAATGGCAAGCCTCTAAGTCATATCTTGAACAATGGAAATCTCATTCTTGATGTTGCCAAAGGTTTTGCATGCTATGCTCTCTCTCTGATGTGCCATTTAGATATTTAATTTTTCGGTCTATACTTTCCAAAAGAGTCTTAAACTAGTTTTACTTATTCCCTTCAGGGCTTGTGGTTTTGCTGTTATCTATTGGTGCAATGATTACAATTGTTATCATGTTCTCTATCTTGTTATGTGTTTGTAAAAATATGTTTGGGTACATTATTTTTTGCTTTTGCACATAACTATTTGTAATTGGACATCTTCCTTTTTTGCTGAGTCCCTATCCCTCGTTAGAAAAGTGAAATCTTTTAAGGTTTTCACTGTTAATGCTTATTTCAAGTTGTGGTCTTGATTTTTGGGGGAGTTTGTTTGTATGAAGAGCATCATTTATGGGGGAGTTCATTTATAATGCATACATCCTTTGTGGGGAGTTGGTTCACTTACCTGTGCTTCTTTGCTTGGACGTACTCGTATGATGTATTACTATTTGTTATCCAATGTGCTTTTGCTATACTTGTATTGTGTATTTACTACAAATGTGGATATTTCCGATCTGGTGTTGCCACTTAGTTTGTAAACTTTAAGGTTATAAGGAAGTTTGTGTCTAGGAGAATGCTAATTATGGGGGTGTTCAAATTTTTATAGGTAATCATGATCTATTTTGGCTTGTTGTATTTGAACCTCTCTTCTGTTGAACTTTGTTTGTGCTAATCTCTGGTCAATTTGGGTTGGATGACTATATCTCTGACGACGATTTCTATTATGTAGAGTTATGTAATTCTGTCTCTCATACATTCTAACTTGAAAGTTGTTGGGGTACTGCTTGTCGGGGAGTTGTTTTTAGGAAAGTACTAATCTTGGGGGTGTTCAACTTCTATTAGGTTACTTTTTGACAATTGTGCTTTAAGTTGTAATTTGAAACTCCATTTTTTTATATGTTGTTCTGTTAGTTTAGCTGTTGTTAGTTATCCTAAACAAATGGGTGATTTGAACTAATTACATTGACATGTTCTTATGCTTGGAATTGTTGGTACCGAGAATTGTACCTTGTGCTTAAACTTCATTGTTATGTTATGTCCTTGTTGTTGATTCCTATTTACTTCTGTTTGTGGTTGGATATTTCTTTCATGAGCTCAATTGACATATTGTTTATTTTGTTTAATTGAATTGGCATGTCACTCATTTTAAATCATTTCATGACAAAATATGGGAGAAAAAATCATGTCGCAATTAATTTACATTCCTTGCAATTTCTTTAACCTTCATAACTTTTCTTTTGGATTTGCATCAGTTTCATCTTTCAAGTGTTTGACTGGTGAAATTGACTTGACATCGAATCCAGATTTGCATCAACTTCATCATAACATCATTTGCATAAGTTGATTTGATTTCGGTGCCACAAGGTGAAGTGCTTAGGAGGAGCCAGCACTTCGTGAAGACCGAAGGAATCCATCTTGTGAAAGGCAAGGTTGCACAAAGGTACAAGCCGTTCCATAGATCAGGATCTAGGAATTGAGCTTGTGTGGTTACTTTGTAAAAATCTTGATTTCACTAGTGGATTGGACTCAGTGGAGAGTCTCGGGTTTTTTAACCTAGAGGTGGGTTTTTTTTTTCTGGCCAAAAACTTATTGCGTTCTTTGTCTCTTAAGCTTGTCCACATGTCTTATTTACTTGCATATGTTTCACGCATCTTATAAATTGTTATTTGATATGTGTTTGAGACTAAGTTTACATTGCATATTATGAGCAATGAACTGATTTGTTGTTGACTATAATAACTCTTAGTGAACTAAGTTTGTCGTAGATTTACCTTTGATTAACTGACGAATCTGTACTTTGTTGACTAGTGAGCTTGACTAGTCAATCCAACATACTTTTATTTATAATTGCTTTGTTATTGCTGTTTGCATAATGAACCAATATATAAATGTATTCAAGCTTAGGAATTATTATTGTGAAACTAATCTGGGCAGACTTCGTGATTAGTTGGACGTATTGGTCAGTTAGGTTTTGTTCTTACAATTGCACTTTATATCACTGACTAACTTGTAACTAGTTGACTAGCTCATTTGACTAGTCAAGTGCAAAGTTAATTTTTATTTGCAAGATATTCTGCCTAGTACCCAATTTCATTCTATTTATGAAAGGCGATTTGAAATGCATAATTGAAATGTTTATGAAACGTGAGGGTTAGTAGGAACCGGTAACCCATTGCCATGGGGAGTTGTCGCATCGAAAACGTGTCATGTCTTGTTTCGTTGAGCCATTCTAAACTAAGTTCCTTGAATTCTATTCGGTTTCGTTGAGTGGTCCGAAATCGTGTTCCGCTAGGGTCTCGTTTAGTGGTCCGGATACCCTGCTTCATCTCGATTCATTGAGCAGTCTGGAATCGTGTTTTGCTTGGATTTCGTTGAGTGGTCCGGAATCGTGTTTCGCTGTAGTTCCGTTAAGTGGTCCAGATACCTTGCTTTCTCTCAAATTCGTTGAGTGGTTTAGAAACCCTCTTTCCATTCGGTTCCACTGAATTGGTCTGAACTAGATTCGGTCTAGAATGCGAAAATATATAAGTTGTAGGTTTCGACTGAATTGTGTTGCGCTAGCCTTAGTTTTCAGCATGCTTATGAACGAAAGATTTGGGAACCTTTGTGGTATGATTTAGGAAGGGCGATGGATGTCTAGGTGACATTCAGGAATTCTAGCTAGTTTATTTATAATTTGTGAAGTATGGTTTATGAATGATTTTTTTTTATATATATTTTATTTTGATCATATTGGTTAATCAAGGTGGTTAAAGGTTAATATTGTGCATCGTTGGTTCCTTGAAATGTTATATGTTGTTGATTGTGATTTTGTGATGAAATAGCATATAGGTGCATCATGCATGTTGGGTGTAGTTTGGAATTATATGTTTCTTGCTAGTTAGTTTCTTGAGAATATTAAGAGGTTAACATAAAGGTGAGTTGTGAATGACTTGATTTTGTTTAGGGTACGTAGGCAGTTTAACTTGAGAGTTAGATGCAGCTATGAAATAAATAAATAAAAACAGTTACTACGTTATTGAACTGTTAATTTGTTTTTCGTCACGTCTCGTGAGCGATGCACGATAGTTGAAGAGGTACGTGGTAACGTCACATGTCAATCCTGGACGTATCATGGGATCGGGGTGTGACAAAAAATGCATCCACAAGATAATTGCGGTGTCTTAAGTCAAATGACTACTTTGCAGTATTCCAGCTAGTGAGTTATCACGTGACATGAGTACGAGAACTCATGTTTGATCGTGTGTGCAGTGAACTCACTCTCTATTAAGCACCTACACATTTGTCTTGTTGTCTTTCACATAATGACTCGAGACCGGTCACTATCTAAAGAGAGAATGACCTCAAACATTTCAGATATGTGTACGAAAGAGAAAAGTCTCATAAATCCAACTTGTTTAGATTACATTCTTTCTATTAAATATTCTTTGATTTATTGTTTAAGCATATGTCACATTTAATGAGATGTTTATGACCAATAATCTTTGTTCTTTTAAGGGGTTTTTTGAAATAGGTCAAAGTAACTAAAAATTGGATATATTTCAAAAGTCAAAAGTCACTAAAAATTGAACCTATTTCAAAAGGTAGTTTATAAAATTGGACATATTTCAAATTTTTCCTTCTTTTTTTTTTAAATTAATATATAACGTAATGTCTATTAAAAAATCATTTTATGATTAGATTTAAGGACACTTCTAATAAACATACCAATAAACAATGATGGAGCAACAATCGATTAATGTCATAACGAATCAATGCCATAACAATGAAATCTACCCGACCTATTCATCTCTTTTTCCTCCCTCGAAACCAGTTACAATCGGCGGTGAAATATGAAGTGGAGGAGAAAAAGACGATACGGACAATAATCTCCGACTGACATCTTCGATCAAGACTAGGTAGGAAAAATAATCAATACATTTTGTTATATATATATATATATATATTTTTTTTTTTACAAGTAATATTATTATTTTAAATTACATTAAAATGAGAGTTTGAATTCAAAACCAATGAGTTGTAGAGAATGGAAGAGTATCATCTCTGGGTTAATTCTATATGGATCCAGGGGATCAACAAATCCTAATTGTTCAAAATTGATCTTGCGGTTAGAAATTTTCTTTATTTTTTCACACACAACACTTCCTAGAATTATTTCCCCTTCTTGTCTATGGTGGTTCCAGCAAGAGCATTGCCACCACCAACTAAGTTCGCAGCGCTAAAAGAGTTCGACAACCAAACTGAGTTCTTCCTCATACTTTCTCTTTCACTTTCACATCTTCACCACTCATCGATCATTGACCGCCATGACTGCTGTCATCGCACTCCCATCCCCTCCTCTTTCCTCTCCCACGCCATGACTGCCATGATCCCACCCCTTCCTCTCCATCTCCATCGCATGCACCTTTCCCTTATGATTTCATGGTTGCATGATTAAATTTAATGGTCAAGATTAATGGATCTGTCGATCCCGGAGGCAAAGCTCCAGAGATGATCTTAGTCAATAGGGGATGACCATCAAAACAATCCACACCCAATCTATAAAACTGAAGTAAAACATGACAAAAAAATTGATTGTTTTACCATCTCCAACCATTGGATTAAAACCTAAAATTTTTAACCCAAAAAATTTAGGTTTTAACTCAGAAACAATTTTTCTCCTCGGGTGAACTGCCAATTTAGTCCTTAAATTATCACCTTAGTGAAAATTAGGTCTCTAAACTATTTTTTTTAGAAAAATCAATCCTTGAATTATAAAAATCAGCCAACTACATCTCTAATATTAAATTCAAAGCTATTATATTCAATTTTTCGTCAATTTAAGTCATATTACTTGCATGTCATACACATTGGATGGTAGATTGGTAATTTTCATAAAGAAATAGTGTATGAAGGGTAAATTAGATGTTAAATTCATAACATATATGAAATGTTAAGGGCTTATAGCAAGAAAATGACGGTATTATATTCTAAAGTGTGTCAAGTGACTTAAGTTGTCGAAAAATTAGATAAAATAACTTTGAATATAGTAGTAAGGATGAAATTAGCAATTTTTTAAGAATTTAGGGACTTATTTTACTGAAAAATAATTCAAGACCTAATTTTCACTGAGGTGATAGTTCATGTACTAAATTGGCACTTCACTCTTTCTCTTCCAACCCTTCTTGTTCAATTTTTAGCCCGATATTATTAAAGAATAAATTTAGGATAATTTTTTTTCTTAAAGTAACTTTAAAAAAAAAAAAATATGTAGACTATCCTAATTTAATTTTATGGACATTTTAATCTAAAAATATTTAGATTCCGATAAATATTGAAAAATCATTAAACCGACACTATGAAACTCGTAAAACACTATGAAAGAATATGAAAACACATACAACAATTTTTTTTAATTACTTTAGAAGTTGAATTTAAATTTGGACCATTAGATCTTTTTTTTTTTTACCATAGGATTTGATCATATTAGATCTTAACCATTAAATTCAATGAATTTATAAATATAAAATTAAAAAAAAATACACATATATGGTTGGTCAGCCCTACTAACTCAGGGGATGAATTTCGGCCTAAATTTGCTCCGGAGTTGAGTTTTGGGTTAAAACTCGTATTTGCCCCAAAGATTAGAGTAAGTTAAAACTTAGAAATTTGAGTTTTATTGTAAGGAGTAATAGAAGAGGGACATTCTTTAGCCAATAACATGGACTCGTGGAGAAAAAGAATTTCAATCTAACATTGGTTGGGTTTGGGTTTGGGTTTGTAACTGGGTGGGTGGATGGAAGGAATAGTACCAGTGGTGAAGTGTAAACAAAGCAAAGAAGTTCGGTATGGTATTATTGGGAAGAGATCATCTTCAAATTCCTTCCATCAAATTTACCAAATCCATCAATTTGGATTTATGAAATTTAATCAAACTGCTAAAAACAAGAGTTTTTTTAAAAATTATAATAATTTTAACCGTTTAATCAAACTTCAAGAATGATCCCTTTTCCTATTATTATCCCAGCCAGTCAAAGGCAAATTGGCATAGGCGCGTGGGATAGGAAAAAATAGGCAAGGTGTCGTTGTCGCAGCAGTGGAGTGGTCAGTGTCATTAACTAAATAAATATAAATATTAAATTGATTATATTACTTAAACTTAATCAACAAAAATAAAAAGAAAAATAATTAGGGGAAGGAAGAAAAAAAATTCCATCCCATCACAAAACTGGAAGTCTGGAAGCCACATGGTACGAAGAATATGAGGAAATCAATACAACTGTAATCTGCTGTGATTCTTTCTGGGTTGAAAAAGAAAACAAGAGCTTCTCCCAGCGTCACCCATCCAAGTTCAACATTCCCAATTATTGAATAAATTAATAGATAATACAACAGAAAAAGTCCAAACTCAGTCCACATTTTCCTTTCTATTGCCAGCAACAGCAAGACAAAGCAACTAGCTTGTTTGTTTTGTGAATTCAGTTCATTCATTACTCATCAGATCTGATCGCTTTGCTTTGGGTGTCGGTGTCGGTGGAACTCAATAACATCTGTCGGTCGGCAGGCATTCTATTAGAGCTATGAGCATGTACGGCAGGGACCCCTGGGGGGGCCCGCTGGAGATAAACACGGCTGACTCTGCCACCGACGACGACCGCAGCCGGAACCTACAGGATCTGGACAGGGCGGCGCTGTCGTCGCGGCCTCTGGACGAGACTCAGCAGAGCTGGCTGCTGGGTCCCTCCGGCGAGCAGAAGAAGAAGAAGTATGTGGATCTGGGATGCATCATCGTCAGCCGTAAGATCTTTGTGTGGACGGTCGGGACGCTGCTGGTCTCGGCCTTCCTGGCGGGCTTCATCACGCTCATCGTCAAGACTGTACCGCGTCACCGCCACTCCCGCCCTCCCCCCGACAACTACACTTTGGCGCTTCGCAAGTCCCTAATGTTCTTCAACGCCCAGCGATGTATGTTTCTTTTTTCCTTCTATTTTTGGTTGGTGCTTCATTTTTTTACAAAAAATACAAGACTCATTCAATACCCTCAGAAACATAAAGTGTAACTGTCAAATCTGGATCATGTTTGTTTGTTTTTGGTTAATTTGGCTTCCTCAGATCCTGTCATCACTAATATGTCTGTCATTCATTCAATAATTATTTCATTCATATTAATTTTCTACAATATATGGGCCTGGCAGCCGGAAAACTCCCAAAGCATAACAATGTGTCGTGGAGGGGTAATTCGTGCTTAAGGGATGGCAATGATCCCTCCACCACTTTCAAAGATCTTGCCGGTGGCTTTTATGATGCCGGAGATGCCATCAAGTTCAACTTCCCCGCCTCCTTCGCCATGACCATGCTCAGCTGGAGCGTCATTGAATACAGTGCTAAGTATGAAGCTGCTGGGGAACTCTCCCATGTTAAAGAAATCATTAAATGGGGATCCGATTACTTTTTGAAGACCTTCAACCATTCTGCCGATTCCATTGACCGACTTGTTGCCCAGGTATCCATCTCTCTGCCTAATATTTGCAGCATTCACTACTTAGCCCTCTCTTTTATTTTTCACTTTTCAGTGCCTATTGTTAATTTCCTAATCTGCTACTTTGCTAATTTGACAGGTTGGGGTAGGATCTACTGCCGGAGGAAGTACTACTCCTAATGATCATTATTGCTGGATGCGTCCTGAGGATATTGACTACCAGCGTCCTGTGTCTCAGTGTCATAGTTGCTCCGATCTAGCTGCGGAAATGGCCGCCGCTCTTGCTGCTTCGTCCATAGTTTTCAAAGATAACAAGGCATACTCTCAGAAACTTGTTCATGGTGCAAAAACACTCTTCAGGTTTTCAAGGGAACAGAGAGGCAGATATAGTGCTGGTGGTAGCACGGATGCGGCAACCTTCTACAATTCCACCAGTTATTGGGATGAGTTCATATGGGGTGGAGCTTGGATGTATTATGCTACTGGAAATTCCTCTTATCTTCAGCTTGCAACAACTCCGGGTCTTGCTAAACATGCTGGTGCCTTCTGGGGAGGACCTGATTATGGAGTATTGAGCTGGGACAACAAGCTTGCTGGGGCTCAGGTACGCTAGCAGAAGAATTCATGTTTTGATATGATGCATGCAATTTCTAAAATCCATTTATACATGTCTTACAACTATCTTCTGTTAGTTCTATGTTCATGAATCAGGTCTTTATCTAATATCAGATTACGTTCGGGTTATGACCTTCACAATTTTAGTTGCTTCATATTTTGTATTGTCAACACAATCTTGAAATTCTTTGACTAGGTGCTTCTGAGCCGTTTGAGGTTATTCTTGAGCCCTGGGTATCCGTATGAAGAAATTTTGAGGACATTTCACAACCAGACTAGCATAATCATGTGCTCATACCTGCCTGTTTTTACAACCTTCAACAGAACCAAAGGTATGAGGTTCTTACTCCATAATTGTTTGTGTTTTGGACTTAATTGACCTCACGGAGTTCTCAAGTATGGAATCTAACATCTTACTGACCTGCTGCAGGAGGCTTGATCCAGTTGAATCATGGAAGGCCACAACCTCTTCAGTATGTAGTCAATGCAGCCTTCTTAGCTACATTGTATAGTGAGTATCTTGATGCTGCTGATACACCTGGGTGGTATTGTGGACCCAACTTCTACTCTACTGACGTGTTGCGAGAATTTGCTAAAACTCAGGTATATATTTTTCATTTGCTTTCTTTCCTTTAAATTTTTTTCAGTGAGGTTGCTGATGGGCCTTGTACTCCCCACACGTGTAAAGACTCATGTTGAGACTTGATTGGCCAATAACCTTTTTGTTTTCTTCACCCTCTCTTTGGCAGATTGATTACATCCTTGGCAAAAATCCTCGAAAAATGAGTTATGTCGTGGGCTTTGGTAATCATTACCCAAAACATGTCCACCATAGAGGCGCATCTATTCCAAAGAACAAAATCAAATACAGTTGTAAAGGAGGATGGAAATGGAGGGACACTCCAAAAGCAAACCCAAACACGATTGATGGGGCCATGGTTGCTGGTCCTGACAAACATGATGGTTTCCGTGATGTTCGTTCTAATTACAACTACACAGAGCCGACTCTTGCAGGAAATGCAGGTTTGGTAGCAGCACTCGTTGCTTTGTCGGGAGAAAAATCTGTTGGAATTGACAAAAATACGATTTTCTCTGCGGTTCCCCCAATGTTCCCCACTCCACCACCACCTCCGGCACCCTGGAAACCATGAGATGCTAAAGCGGTTACTGTTGTTTTAGTATGCTAAAGCAGTCTCGTTGACATAAACAGTAACTCAGTAACATGAAGATCAAGGGATGGGCGCAAGGAATTACTGGACAGACGTTGAGAGATTGTTGTGCTGGCCTTCGTCAAGAGGAATTGATAAAAATGTCTATTTGATTGAATTTTGTGATATATACAGTATATATGTCTGAGACAAATCCTGTATTTTTTGAAACATGGAAAGTGAACAGTTTGAATTTGGTTTACAGATAATAAATTTGAATTTTGCATGTCAGTATTTTTCTCGCTCCTTACCTCCCCGGAATTTGGGTTTTGACAAGAATGTGTCATGCTAATGCTGTTATGAGCATTGAGTTGTATTCTCCGTCTCGACCCGACTCAGCTTCTTACTTTACATGGATCTGCGCTATGTTTTCATTTGTTTTTTCTGGTAGCTGCAGCGCAGAGTATTGGCGAGTTGAATAAGGAGCTCTGTAAGAATAACAATAACCAAATAGCATGGATTCAACCAATTGAATCACAACTCACTAAGAACCAATATGTAAAACTATAAACCAAAAGCTACAAAAAACTAACCTGCAGAATTCGATCCAGATGAAGTAGCCATTGTAGCTTCGTGAACTCAAAACCTTCTCCTCTTTAACAAGACACGATAGCTCTTCTAATCAATAGGACTTGGAACGACCATGAACCAAGAGCTTGCAAGTAGTGGCTTAAGGGTTTAAGCCTTATATAGTATTCCTCTAACTATTCCCTATTAGAATCAGTTTAGGATTTAAACTATACAATCAATACTAAATCATGAGTCTAAACGAGTTCCAGCACTAAGTTTCAATCCCACAGGGATTGAACAATTCTCAATACTCATATCCGAAAAGAATAAGGATAACTCACAGCTTTTAATCAAAACTTTTCCATATCAATCTTAAACACTATAGCCAGTCCTCTTACATAATTCCATATCAATCTTAAACACCATAGCCAGTCCTCTTACATAATTCATACACATAATCTTACACTTTCTATTTAGTAGATGTAGATCTTGCAGTGGTAACTTTCCTCTTTTACTCGGTGAAATTCTGTAAGTTAGCATGGCCATCTTGAATATGTATACACTGTTCTAAAAAGCGGTCTAAGCGGCCACTTAGGCGCTGGGCATTAGGCCTCCTTCGCGATTATCCTAAAAACGTTCAATAAATCGGAGGGGTTTAAGCGGTGACTAGGCGGCCGATTGGGCATGCTAGGCGGCCGATTGGGCATGCTAGGCGACCGATTGGGCATCCTAAGCGGCCGACTTGGCGTGCTAGGCGGCCTTGGCGGTGGTATAGACGACCCTGTTCTGTCTCGCCATTTCACTGCATGTCGTAGAAGAGAAATAGACAGCATAATATCTAAAGAGTGAGCGGGAGAGCATGAGGAAAGAGAGAGAACTGTAGAATGAATTAAAAAATGGATCTGTAATTGCATGAAAAAAACGAGAATTTGATTTAGACACTTGGGATTTCTGCTGGAGCAGGCAACGAGGGTTTCTTCGCTGCTTCAGAAATTTTGCAGAACAAAATAAATGGAAAATTAGGCAGAGTGATCGAAGAAGGGAGGAAGACGACACGGAACAAAACCCAAAATCAAAGCTTTCGGCATTTCAAGTCTCAAAAACCGAATGAGGATATCCTTTTTGTGAGGATCTGGATCCCTTAATCGTGGTTCGTCGTAAATTATATGATCAATTTTCTTCAGCTACTATTGATGCTTAATTTTAAATATAAAATTTAAAATAATTTATAACCGCACGATCTACAATGAATGAACATGATTAGAGAATCCTCATTCTCAAAAACCAATTCTCCGGTGTCCAAGGCCTTATAAATTATAATAAAAGAATAAAATACAATTTTCCACTTCACCATTAAATAAATATAAATAAGATTATTACGATAATGTTTTATTATTTTGTTTTTCTTTTTAGAATCACACCATACCTAAAACTTTCACATTACATATTAGGGGTGGACAAATGGGTAGAGGAACCGCGGGTCGAGGCAGGTAATCAAGGTTTCCCCCCCCGGGGGGGTGTGTGGGGTTTACGGGACGGTTCTAATTTTCTTAGAGATAAATGGGGCGAGGCGGGGCGGGGCGGGGTATTTAAGGTTCGAGGCAAGTCCAAATCTTCAGAAGGAAGGGGCCCCAAATCGGCCTATTTCTAAATATAATGAATGGATAAGGCTTGCTTTCTCCCCATCTCCCAAACTCCTATTAGACTCAAGACTCCCACTCTTCTCCTCCTCGACAGCATCACTCACAAAAAATCCAATCCCAGACCACCGCCGTGGCGAGTCGCGACGACCACCACCCAAGCTCTCTTCCTCAATGACATCCCAGAGAACCCAGGTCCCATAGCCCAATTCTCCCATTCCTAATTCCAAGTCCCAGACCATCATCAATTCACCATCGTCCCCTAACACCGTCGTTGCGACCACCGCATCGAGAACACTGCCACCATCGTCATGCTAAAATTTAGGTAATTTTGAATTAGGGTATTTTTATTTATGTGAATTTTTGGTTTAGGAATTTAGGGTTTTTGAATTAGTTTTGTAGATGCTATTCTGGGTTCTCAATGTGAGCAAGATCCCAATTGAAAATTCATGTGGTGGCGGGTGATAGGTGTAAATGTACAAACTAAAGAAGAAAAGGAAGGCATTTTTTTTTTTTGGCTAAATGACAAAAAACTACCTCAACTATTGGTGTCACGACACTTTCATACCTCATCTTTTAAAATTGGCAATGTCATACCTCATCTTACGAATTTGTGACAATGTCAGACCTCAGTCAATTTTTCTGTTAATTTCTTTGTTAAATGCTAACGTGGCTAGAGACGGGGTCCACTCACTAACCCAATTGAATTAAAAAATAAATATATATTTTTAATAATTAAATATTTAAAAAATTAAAAAATTAAGAATAAAAAAACAAAAAAAAAATTAAAATAGCCTAGGGATGCAGGCCTCCCTTTTCCTCCACCCGCACCAACCTTCTTCTTCTCTTCGACAACTACCAAACTCTTCCTCATCCCCCGAGCCTTCCCCAACCCACGCCCATCCCCCCACCCGTTCCCTTCCCCTACCTCTTCCTATCCCTTTCGAACCCAAACCCAAATCCTAATTCCCCATTTTCAAATAGAAAACCCCAACCTTCCTCACCCGTCCCCCCAACCTTCCCCACCCAACATGGGAAGAGAGCTATCCCCGGCGAAGAGGTGGTCAGGAGGTGCCACTGGAGCATCCATGCAACAAGCCCAGAAAATAAGTTTGTAAGCACCGAAATCTTTGCCATCGAAACCCGGTCTTGGTATTTGCGAGAGAGATGTGCGACAATGATTCTGGGGTATTTGGACCCGCCGGAAATTTACATATTGGCAAAGCTGAATCAGGCATTTCACGGCAATGATTATGGGTTTTGTTTCTTGTTTTCTGTTTGGGTGCCGAGAAAGTGTGGGAAAATTGGGAAAGTTAGATTCTTCGAATTGAATTGTATCATTGTGGTGTGGGTTTGATTGGTTCCTCTGTTTTCTCATCTATCAAATTTCATTTTCAATTTTTGTTTAGCCGAACCTTGGGAAGGAGGTGGAGATGGAGAAAGAGAGTGCAGCGATGGGGTGGTGAAGCAAGGTTGGGGAGAGGGGGATGTGTGGGAAGGGTTGGAAGGGTTTCTAGGTTTTGGGGATGCTGTTGTAGATCCTGAACCCGTGGTCTGTCCCTACGGCGAAGCAGGCCTGGTCTTGGTTAAGGCAGACGTGGAAGAGCGATGGAGGCGAGCGGGGCGCCAGAGGGGGCAGACTCCAGGGGCGAGGAGGAGAAGGGAATGTTATTGTTGAGGTTGTGGCTAGAGTTAGGGTTTGGGGGTGATTGGGGGTTATGGTTGTCATCACTGGAGTTAATGACAGATGTAGGGTTGTCGTTGGTGGGATCGGAAAGGAAGGTTGGGGAAGGGACGGGTGAGAAGGGTTTCTGGGTTTTGGGATTTTAGGAATGCAAGTTGTAGGGATAGAGAGAAGAGAAAGAGAGAGAGAGAGAGGGTCGGGTGGGAGAGAAGGGGATATGAGGATGTGACAACCCGTTCCAAATTTTACGTTTTTATTTTATTTTAAAAGCGTGAATTTACGAAAATGTCATAGAGGCAAAGATTTTCCATCGTCTAGAGAGACGTATGACTTATTCTTTTAACATATTCTCATAGTACTCGTTGGTGTGAACGCATAGGGGAAAGCCGTTTGCGAGTCCGGATTATAACGGTATAGTTATTGACGTTTGAAAATGGTTATTTAAAGTTTAGTTAGAAATTATTTGAATTCCCACCTTGTGGGAAAATGGCCAATAAGATTTTAGGCACAAATAGGAAGGAACCAATTAAAATTAGAGGGAGAGGGTGAGACCCAATCAAAAAAGAAAGAAAGGAAAAAAAAAATGGGAAAGCTTCCCGTGCACCCGTGCCTGACCCTGTGTGACCACCCATTTTCCAAGGCCGATTTCGGCCAGCTCCGATGGAGTTTTTCAACGCCACCACTACCATCTTGAAGCTCTCATTCCCCTCTACAAAACCTACCCAAGAACCACCTTGATTAACCACGGTATGTGGCGGTTTGAGGCCACGAAAGTTGGCGGTTCTCACGGTGCTCTGGGCACCCTTTTTTATTTTCCAACAAATCGGCAAAGTGATGGCCGATGCCACCACTTGGGCTTTGTAGCCCATCATCCCAGGAGTAAAACCCAACCAACCTTGACCCCGTTGGACCACTGTAGAAGACGAATCGACACCGGGAAGTTTTAGGCACCCGCCGACTTTGTGGGAAAAATTGACCATCTTCTGTCCACTTTTGGACTTCGTGGCAGGTATGAAAGTCGCTCCACTCACTGAGATCTTCATTTCTGTGAAGTTTGAGAATTTTTGGAAATAGTTGGATTTTCCGGCAAGTCGGGGCGGCCGACCGCCACCAGTGGCGCCAGTGGGCCGTCAATGCTATTTTTAGGCTATATTGAATGTCTTGAATTCAGTTTTGTTATTTGAATGACGTAGGTTGATCGTTGGAACCTAAATTCGTTACGATACGTTACTTGATAAAAAAATGAATCGACGATCCGACCGTTGGATCGTCACCAAAATTGGATACATTATAATACGTAATATTTAAAGATCATAGGAATTCATGGATCGGGAATCCGACGTACGGATCTTCCCGAATTGGATTTGTAAGTTAGTAAAATAAATGTTCACGACCACTTGTTTTAGGCACTTGGCGGAGATCTGACTGTTGGATCGTAATGAAATTTTAATATGTTATTCTTGAAGCATATTTTGGATCTTTGGGAGTTGCGGATTGGAAATCTGATATGCGGATCTTCCGGGTCGAGCTATACAGGGTTGTAGACCCTACCATCGATCTTTGATCGACTGTTGGCTTGTGGTCAATGGGTCTCAAACTATTTTAGTATGCCCTTGAGGTTGTGTTTTATGTGAATTACGTATTCTACTGATAAGAGTTCTGAGATGTGATTCGATCATTGGTCATAGACACCAATTATTCAGGACACCTCGATGCGTGCGCTAGAGAATCATAGCGTGGACTCCAGGTGAGTGGATCTTTTCCTTTTTATCGTACATATTATTGAGAGTTCTATCGACACTTTAAAATTGATTAGGTATATTACCTTCGTATAATTATTGTGAATGCTTAAAGTACTATATGAACTACGAATGGCTTGATCCCTGTTTAGGGTACGTAGGCAGTCTAATGAGACGTTAGATGCAGCCGTAATATATTTGAGACAAAAGCCTTATTTGGGAAATTGAGTAATGCGAAGGAAATTGGTAAAGGCAAGTTTTAGTTTTGTGAATTAGTTAGTTAAATTAGTGTTAATTAGGTTGTCATGGATAATTATTCCTGAAAATAAATAGTTTGGGAGTAGGGCGTTAATGATTGTACATTTCACACCATATTGTATATAATTGAAAATGCTACGACATGGTTGAGTATTAGATTGCATCATGGTATATCCATATGTATATTACTTGCATATAATTATTGGGAATGCTTTCAAGTGCAAAGGTGAACGCAGGACACCCAGGCAAGTTTAGGTGAGTTTATGGTATTAGTTGAATCGATTAAGTTATAGCATGACTACATTTATGTGTTAGGCAACTTCGATACTGTCGTACTGGTTGCCATGAGTTGCACATGTTATATTGAGATGCATTGAGAGCTTATAAACCTGCACCCCGGTGTTAGTGCTCCCGCCCGTGGTTAGGGCACAGTCCTTCACGTGATGTTCACCTCCTGCACCTTACGCTCACCTTGGACTCAAGGTAGGTGCACAGGCCTGTCGTACAGACCATTATAGGTGGTTCCGACTCGTAGGTGACCCGCGATTATTCGCACAGTCTTCACGTGATCGTAGTACTTGAGCGTACTTATTTACACCCAGTCATGTCGTACAGACCATTAGAGGTGGTTCCGACTCGTGTGCAGGGATGTTTGATGAGCTATAGATTAAGTCGTACAGGTCACTATAGGTGACTTCCGACTTGTATGCTAGTATTGATTGATGAGATATGGATACCTGCACCCCGGTGTTAGTGCTCCTGCCCGTGGTCAGGGCACAGTCCTTCACGTGATGTTCACCTCCTATACTTTACGTTCACCTTGGACTCAAGGTAGGTGCACAGGCCTGTCGTACAGACCATTATAGGCGGTTCCGACTCGTAGGTGACCCGCAATTATTCGCACAGTCTTCACGTGATCGTAGCACTTGAGCGTACTTATTTACACCCGGTCCTGTCGTACAGACCACTAGAGGTGGTTCCGACTCGTGTGTAGGGATGATTGATGAGATATAAGTACAGTCGTATGGGTCACGTTAGGTGATTTTGGCTGATGTATCATTTTATATTGATTAAGTTCATTTGGCCTATTTGTTAATGCGTTGTAGAGTCTATGGACATGGCATACTCGTGGTTTTGGCCATTTTTGAGCATAGGTGGATATATATATATATATATATATATATATATATATATATATATATATGTGTTGTATTGTCCTATAGAAAACGATAAGGGAATTACAATGAGGGGTTATTACTAGTAGAAAGGTAATAGTTTTGGGAAGCTTGGTTTTACTGCTTACTAACACTTTCTGTTATTGTGCTAATGCTGATAGCGTCTGACTATAAAAGAGTGTGCCATGTCTTCTCTATAGATTTGTTCGAATATGTGCTGCTGTGTTGCTGGGCAATGTGCACAATCTGTGCCGTTGTGTTTATGAAAAAACACAATAACATTCTGTTTTAAAGAAAAAATAATAATAATTAGACCTGTGGACCCGTCCCAAACCGGCATGCTTCGAACGAGCCGGGTTCGGTCCGGTTCCAATGATCAGATTTGCAATACCCGACCCAGCCTGTCCCGTTTCCTTGTTAAGCGGGTTCGGTCCGGTCCCTCCAAATTTGGGCCCGATCCGGCCTGTGCCCACCCCTATTACATATATATATTCTTCTTATAAAAAATAACATATTATTCATGTTTATTTATATATTATAAGATAAGTTTAGGGGGGTGTATTCAATTAGCATTTTGAGAGAGTTTCAGAGAATTTAAATCTACGGAATTTGAGAGAGTTTGAGAGAAAAAAAAATGAATTCCCAGAGATTTTGAGTGAATTAATTATAACTTCCAGAGAATTCACATGCATTATGAGAGAATTCTTTACATGGGGTTAGACAATTTTAGAGAATTTGATCAACAATTTCCTTTCCTTTACAAGCCAAAATCAGTTTCATCCTACTAATACAAATCACAATACCAAGTTCACATGCAATGTTAAGTAGCTATCAAAGTGAAATTAAACATTGGCATCCAAAATCATGAAAGTCAAGGCTTACAAAATAAACTAGCTATCAAAGTTTTTAAAACACAAATTGCATACTCCAATCTGTAAAAACAATTAATTCTATTTCTCATCTTTGAATGCTATCACTCACAACATATGTCCACATATTTGTAGCTATGCCAACTCTCCATGCATTAGCAATATGTCGTTGTTGCTCTTGAGTTTGATTACCTAGATTCATCATCTTCTGGTTCGATTGGAAATTCATCACAACGACATTCCTTGCGAAGAAAGTTGTGCAACCCTGCACTAGCTAACACTAACTCTGTCCACAACTTCACCCTACCATGTTTCGGCTAAAAAAAAACTTTGAGGCTTGAAATAATTTTGTATTATTTAAGATAAAAAGAAAAAAAAATGAGGTTGCAAGAGTGCTGCACTTGAAAAGAAAAAGATTAGTGATCGCTAGACCCTTCTAGCAAATCAAGATTCTGATTGCAAATAGTATGTTGCACAAGCAGAAAAAGTTTTCGGCATGGGATGCAGAAGGGAGACAACCTATACAAACTTGAATTCCAAACAGTAAAATCAAACCCTAACCCAAAAATAACGTCTATATACATGAATCAATAACTTTTCGATCAAAATAGTAAAATCAATACTTGTATCTTCACAATACACATGAATTTCAAAAAGTTTGATGGTAAAAAAAACCCTAACCCTAACAAGAAAAACCTTAACTCCAAAGTAACCAGAAAAACCCTAACTCTAGTACAACACTATCAAAACAAGAAAAATCATGAAGCTTGAAGGAGAGAAAAAAAGATAACATGTACAAGGTGAGAAATTTTTTACCTTGGAACCCGATGTTTCTGGAGGGGAGAAGACGATCTCTGGAGGAAAGAGTAGCACACTCAAAATCTCTCAAAGTTTCTAGGGTTGAGGTGAGATTTGCCAAGCTCTTTGGTATTTATACATATCACCTTGAAATCCTCCAAAATCCACCAAATCACAAATCCATTCAAATCCACTTCATTTTTCAATGCACCTAAACTTTTAGAGACTTTCAAAAAGTTATGATTGAATACACCTAAATTTATAGGGAATTGTAAGACGTCTTTAAGAATCTCAATTGAATACACCAAGACTTTTATAAGACGTCTTTTTTTCCTTTTAGACCTCTCAATTCATGTCTCTTTCTCATTCCTGGTCAAACTCCTTATTGATTCCAGTCTCTATTTCTCTGTCCTCCCTCCCTCTCTAGCTATGCGTTGTTCGAATGGAACCTCACGGCTCCAATTTTCCCGACGAGTTGCAAGTTTCTCGATGTGTTTTTCGGCCAACCCTCGTTAAATTGGATGAAGTTAGCATCACCAAAAAATTCATCACCATCCCTAGACCGAGATCTTAGCTTTGAATGCTCGAATCTGTCATGGATTTGAAGAAGCCCAAACATGCCGAGACTTCCAGGCCATTTTCCGGCCACATTCGACCACATTTTGTCCTCGATTTAGGTAAAATCGTAATCTTGTCACTCCCAGCTTCAATTTGGTATATTTTATATGAAAGTTGGTTGTGAAATGGATCTGAAAGAGAGTCGGAAAGTTAATGATTGATCTAGGTGACTGGAGATGACGAGGAGTCTGTCGGGAGTGGTCATTGAGCATGACGAGGACAAGAAAGAGAGGATAGTCTTAGCTAGTCCCATGGTTATTAGGGGGTCTCGCTAAGACCTCTTAGTGAAGGGTTTTGTCCATGCTAGTCCCCTTTAGTCTCATTAATGTTAGTCTCAGCATGGAACAAACACAGTATTGGACTAATAGCTAGTCCAGTCCAGTCCAGTCCAACTTAGCGAGGGCAAACAAACGCCCCCTTAGAGTATACACTGGGTTGTTGCACTCGTTTGCTTTGTCATTGTTCTGCTATCTGATCTCTTTGTGCCGAGCGCACTCTTCATAAACTTGGAAAGGTATCCAAAAATTGTTCCCCTCTTATCATATTTGCCGTCTTTCTAACACTTGAAATCTGTTTGCTTTTTCTCCCTCCCATGCTGGAAAATGCTTTCCACCGTGCCATCCCTATCCCCATCCCCCCGGCATGCCACCTCACCTAGCTGTTCACAACAAATCTAACATCACCAACATTTCCTGAAACAACGTTAGCAACTACAATCATTATCAAATTTGATAACAGAGTTCGCTAGTAGCCGTTTGATCAGTTTGATCACAAGGTTCATGATGATGGTGAAGATTCAGAAGATGTAGTGCTAACACCACCTATGTAAAAAAGCTCAATATTGCTAGAATTTCATAAGTGCTGAAGCTTGAATCAGGCCCCTGGGTAAAGAACATAGATAATGGGTCAAAAGAAGTAATAGAACGATGATAAATTAGATATAAGTAGTCATTCCCAACAGTAGCGGTGGATGGAGTTTGTCTTTCATTGTCCCTCATCGGTACTTGGAGAAAAATAACCCCTTGTCGTCAGTTCCATAATAACAAGCAATAACATCACCATACTGCTCCTTATTCAATCTATAGAATTATTAGCAGCTGGTGAATATGGACACATGCGAATAAGCAGGAATGTATTGATAGGTGATAAACGCAATGTATATACGGAGGGCGGGAAGTTATTTGATCAATAAATATTTGTCAGAAATTGATACTGCCGAGATTCAAATAATTCCGAGGGAGGGAAAGCAATCTCAAAATCACAATTTTGCAAGAAAATTGTAGGAAATAAGTTTTGTAGCTTATGAGAAATTTTAGATATATTTCTCAGCTCTAGTTCACAAAAGGTGCACGTGGTATTGATAAGCTGCGAGACATGTTCAAAATTTTTGAAAAATGAGGAGTTTTCCAACTTTCAAATATTATTGATGGGTAGAGTCATATAGCACTCTTAGCTCTGTTTTTGACAAAATTGGGCTTATCTATTAGGACAATTCTTCAGGCGGTTATTTGGGCGCATTGAAAAACTTTCAATTAGTTTTGCTGTTTGGTTTAATGTTCTTGTCTTTGAAAATTCAGTATTTAAAGCATGAGAAACAAGATGCACGGTTGGAAGCCCTACAGAAACTAAAAGAAGGTCGCTCCCTCTATAAACATATCATTTTATTCTTGTATCTCAATTCCTTGGAGCGGTACCTCCAAATCGTCCGAGACTCGGAGAATGAGCCAATATCAAGAAGATTTGGTATGCTCCCGGTGTTTTAACCTGAGTAGACTAGAAACCCACAATTGTACTATTCTGAATTGGCGAAGTCGATAGACATTTTGAATCTCTAGATTAACATTATACTCCATTCTCTTATATGCCGAGGACTCAGCTCCCATTAAAATCTCAACAATCCAAGCAATACCCATGTACGATTGAACGTGGTTTCAACTTACGGGAAATCAAACGAAATAAAAATCCAAATCTCTAGTCCAGCAGCTAGTTGAGAAAATACTCAAACGAGACGAGTACTTTGTTATTGCATTAGCAGCAAAGAAACCAGGCACCAGGCACATAAAATATGTAACATCCCTATAGCAACCAGGTATGAACACAGTAGTTCATTAAAAATTCTACATTTTACACAAATATTATCAGTCTGTTTTCTTTTGTTTGCCTAGTTTACATAGTTACAAAAACTACCCCTCCCCTTTCTTCCCCAAAAGGGACAACTAAGACATAAATTCACTAACCAATCCAATTATCTGCAATCAAATTTCCATGAGTGTATTCAGCCTACCATGTTCTTATATGCTTGGGTTTTTCAAGGGGAAGCTTCTCCATCTCTAAACTGCCATGGTCCAAGGCTGATGCTTCCGCTCCTCCACTACTTTCTGCCCTTTTAAGCTTATTTAAAGCATTTTTTGCATAAACAGTAAAGGCAACCGTGGTTATAACTGCAACAATTAAGGATATAACATTGTATACAATCTCCACTTTAGTCAAGTGATAGTTCCCATACTTAACATTTGCAAATGTCCTTATTAAGCGACCACTGCACAAGAAAACAGAAGAAATAGCTGAGGAGAAAGGCAAAAAAAAAAAAAAAAAAAACAGTTTTATTCTCTTTAAAGATTGACATTTTGACTGGCAATAGCCCAACATGTATGGATGTTAGAAATGATATACAAAATTGTTAAACTTTATCACTAAAAAATACTTAACAAAATTGGAATTTGATGGTACCTAAAAAATCATACTGGATAGGGAAACCAACCTGTAGATGTAAATGAAAGCCTCTGGCACCATTCCAGCAACTGATCCACATAAGTAGGGCCAAAATGTCATACTGGTAACAACGATTGCATAGTTAAAAATTGTGTATGGAAAGGGTGAAACCCTAAAGAGAGCAACCACTCGAAATTGATGGAACCAACTCCCTTCCCCGGCAAGTCTAATCATTGCAGCATTTCGGGGCCATCTATTTAACCATTGCTGCCCAATAATTAAATACAAAAATGCAATGGAAACGTTATTTAAAGAAACAAAAAGGTAAGAAGAAAGAAGAAAAAGAAAGGCTCTCTTCAATAAGTCATTATTGGTTCCAAAAACATAAAAATCTTACATGTATGCGATCACGGAAAAACAGACCAATTAGATATGGCAGGACCATCCCAATAGTTGTTCCGGCCATGATTATAACAAACCCTAAGCCATAACCAAATATCATTCCAGCCAGCCACATGGAGGGGCCAGAAGGTATTAAGACCACAGGGAACAAAGCGAGTGAAGCAACGAGAACAAGGGCAAGAACTGGACGGCCAAACGCAGTAGCTTCCCATTGCATTATTGGTAAGAGAACCTATGATAAGTCAAAAAGCTTCAGGTATCACGAAAAAAAGAAAATGAATTTGTCCAACAACCAAACAATGTATAAAATTACAAACAGGACAATAGCTAGTGAACTATAACATGATCTATAAGAAGAACTAATGAAAGAGGAGTAAAAGGAAGGACCTTTTCGAAAAGAAACGGCATCCCCCATTTTAAGAAAATGAGGAGCAATATAATGATAACAAGGCACCAAGCTAAGGCTCTAATCCACCACAAGAAAGATTTAACCCTTGTTTCTGATTGAGGCTGCAAGATATCAGCTTCTGCCGGCCTTGTTTCATTGGATACAACCAGCCTAACATACTCACTGTCTTCTCTAACATAATGCACTGAGGTTGGATGCTTCCCTAACTCTTCCAAGGAGTTTGTCATCATCAACAGGACCCCAGATGCAGTACAAGGCTATCAAATTTAACAAAACAATATTACAAGCATCATAAGACACAGATACGAAACCTTTTCCTCTTGAGACATGTAACATGTTATATGAAAATGACCAGAAATTTGTTGGTGTTTTGGGGTGGGGTGGGTGGTTGGGGGGGGGGGGGGGGGGGGGGGCAGGGGTGTGAGGGTTAGAAAAGGTGAAATAGTTACCCAGAAATATAATGAGAATGCTGAGCCATTTGTGGACAAAGGAAAATAATCCCCATATCATGCATTAATTAACATGATGTTCTATGAGAATTCCACAAGGGACAAATGGGACTGACAATTGTGACTATAAGAATATGAAACAAACCACCAGATAGAAGTGGTGAGAGTGAGACTGGTGGTTTGTGATTATATATGGCTGTTATGCATACCAAGGAACTCAAGACAACTGTGGCACATACTATCACAAACCATCAGTCTCACTCTCACCACTGGTTGATCAATGAAACATAAAAAATAAAAATAAAAAGTTATCTACACGGCCCCAATATACTTCTGGTTAAATGCCACCAACTGTACGCATGATAACTCCAATCTAACTCGACAAGAACTTACCTGGAATCTTCTGGAGTTGAAACAGTACCAGTAATCACTCAACATTAGCTGAAATTTCCTAACATTAGCAGAAGTTACCCAGAACTTCTTCAAACTCGACAAAATTACTCTATTCTACCAGTAATCACTCACATTAGCTTGATTCACAAAAAAGGATAAGCGCTGTTTTGTTTCGGCCTTTCCTTCTGAACTGATTTTTTAGCAACTACAGTGTTTAAAATTTTGTTCTTATCATATCAAGATCTAAAAGCAATGTATTCGAATGCAAACTAAATTCTATTAGTCACATATTTTATCACATCCCATATCCAATTTCTGCCAGGTGCTACTGAGTCTTTTCTGCTAGTCGACTTGTGGAACAGACTGAGTTAGAATCAAGCTATTTTGCAAATCTTGATTTTTGTTTTAGAACAGAAAAGGAATATCCAGTGCTACATCTACATATTTCAAAGGGATTAATTCCCCCCAGACCTGCATTTATAGTTAAGAGATTTCCTAGTATCAAAGGAACATTATCATCCATAGTTAAGAGATTTCCTAGTATCCAGCTTAGTTGACAGCTCTGACCCTCAAGACCCTCACCCTTAAAACATTATTAAACAAAAAGGGCGAAAATCTGATACACCAGGTCTAAAGCTAAGACCCAAACCAGGAAGGTGTCAGCTGCAAAATTCTTCTCCATTAGCCCATGTGAGGTTTTGGACCTCCTATGCTGGCCATGGGGTGACAACTCTCTAAGTTGTTTTGAAACAGGAAGATAGAATCAGCTTCAAGAAGGACAGCTTTACAACCACTTTCCCAGGCCAGTTTTATACGGAAGACAATCCCCCCAAAGCTCCGCCTCCAGCACCTATCCTCTCCCCAGATTTTCTGTGAATCCCGCAGACAACTATTCATTAGAATCCCGAATAAGGGTTCCTGCACCAATATGTCCATCAGCACCGTTCTTACAGCCATCAATGTCTAGTTGCCCAGACTGGAGGGTGTGGATGATTTTAGACCCAAAAATTTATTAGCATTAAACCACTCCTGTCATGGAGAGGTTTAATGTTGAAAATTACATTCCTCTGATTTGGAATCTCACTTATGTTGAGGAAATGAAGAAAACCAAAGACAAACAGAGCTCGAGGGAGCAGTTGCAGTAGAAATCCTAAACCCTAACCAACTAAAATGTCAGATACACAGACAGAGATAACTATTAGCTCGCTAGGGTTTTTAAGCAATGAATTACTGGAATTAATCAACATTAAAAAAAAAAAAATGGAAAAGGAAAGAGAATTGACCTACTTTACCTACGTCTCTTTCTAGCCGAACCGAGCTGAGGAGTTTGGAGTTTGAGTTGAACCACCGGCAGCCGGAAGCTGGCTGGGCTGCTATGAGTCGGTGGGATACTTGGCTGTTGCTTTTTTCCCAAATTTCCTTTTCAACCACCCAACGCCACAAAAAGAATAATATCTGCAAAACCAAAGACAGGGTTGATATTTCTTCGGTTTGCTTCAAATCAAAGTGTTAAAAATAAATATTTAGAGACCGTGGAGCGCCTACCGAACGTGACTTTTTTGTCCTTTGGTCAAATCAACACCTCTCGCATCAAGAAGAATGAAAAAAAAAAAAAAAAAAAAAAAAAAATTACATTTTACTATCTCAATTTTCAGTTACACAACAAACTTACACTTTATATTTTAAATATTGCAATATCATATCTCAACTTATAAATTCGTTACAATATTAGACTTCTGTTAAGTTTTTTTGTCAATTTGGTTGTTAAACTTAGAGAAAGGTAATCATCCCATATACACGTAGGTGAGAAGCCTAACTGCCATGCCTACTTGTCTACCCTGAATGTCTCCTTATTCTCACTGCTTTGAGGGTCGAAAAATAAAGTGTGAGTAGATCATATTTATCTAGTCAAAATCATTTGAACATACTAACCCTGTTTTGAAAAAAAACATATGTAGTTTAAAACGACAAAATAGTATCTA